>NC_068567.1:29049394-29358949 GCF_025698545.1 Gossypium raimondii | reverse complement strand
AAATTTTCTGAATAACATTATTTGTCCCAATAGTTCTCTGCTCCCTTGGGCTAAATTAACTTGACTGAATAATTGCTACATGAAGTGTTATATGCTACACCTTATCTTGATACTAACTTGTACTTTTTCAAGCGATTTATTTGCGTATGTTTCTTTTATTACAGTCCTGATGATGCATTTCCCAATTTCACTTTCCATTTTAAAAATTCATTTATTCTGAATGTCCATACACATGATTACCTATTCCCCTTTGTAAGTATGTTTAACTACACAAATTAGAATCCAGTCGAATATCTATTTTGCTTGAAAGATTCATTTAATTGCCTCATTCACGGTTCTTTTCAAAGGTAAGTTTGTCAATGTCACTTATGAAAGTTGTTTGCCTCATTCAGAGCAGTTTATAGGTCTAATGGTTTAGGTCCATCCTTATTATTGTGGGTCGAGAACCTTTGATGTATTTGACAGCACTGAATAGCTAACCTTTAGGGATTATAGCTAATTTTTAGAGATTCTAATTAAGAGATTCTTTCCTTATATGATTCAATACTTCATGCATATATATCTATACATATTTTTTTAGAAATATGCAATTTTGACTGAGTTTTTCCTTAATAGTAGAGTATTATCTCTAATTTCATCATGGTATCAGATTTTTGATCCATTTTTTGGGATTTTTTTTATTTTCAAAGTTTTTGTTCCAAAACCCTAAAAACTCAAATTTGGTACTTTACACCCTAGCTTTTATTTTCTCTCACCACTCCTACCATTGGAGTCAGAATCCCCTCACCTGCGAAACCCCGTAGCTCGATGACCAGAAGACTCATGTGTGGGCTTTACACACCGTCCCAAGATTATACCATTTGTTTCAAGTGCCACGTATGGCCTTCACCTGTGGCCGCCATCGCAGTCCTCTCTGTTCCCTTTCAGTCATTCTCCTCTGATTGGTGGTGTATTTCGACTAACTTTTTTGAGTGGGATCTCTTTTGTATTTTATTTTTAGAGTGATTTTTATTATAATTTTTACAAGTAAAATATTTTGGGGTACTAGTTTTTTTTTTAGCATTATGCCAAAGGACGAGAAGCTCGTGATTCCAATCGATAATCCCTTGTTACAATTTAGTCCTGTGAAGCTTGATGGACCTAATTACCTTGCTTGGTAAAGGTCTTGCTTGCTGTTTATCAAGGCTCGTGAATTGTAGGGATACATCACCGGTACCACGTCGAAACCTGAACTCATTGATTCAACTTTGAGTTAGTGGGATTCAGTGAACTCTCTTGTTATGACATGGCTTATCAACATGCAACCCCATATTTTCAAAACTTATTTGCTGCTTGATACTGCGAAAAAGAATTGGAATGCTGCCGCTCTCACCTATTCTCGTGGTGGGAATGATGTGCAAATTTTTGAGATTCATAATCAAGTCCATGGTACAAAATAGAGGGAGCTAACGGTTTCTCAATATTTTGCTGAATTAAGTGGTTTGTGGCAGGAACTTGATTATTATCAAGATTTTCAGGCGACTTGTACCAGTGATGCTGAGAAATTTAGTAGATGATGGAGGAATGAGTTCTTGATTTCTTGGCTAGGTTGAATATTGAGTGTAATACCCAAATTTTGCCCGGCCCGAGCCCAAAATTAAAACCCAAATATAAAATATAAAAATAAATAATAATAATAAATGTCCAGTTTCCTTACAAATTCAAACCAAAACAAAATCATTTTAACCCAATTACAATAGTAGCTTAAACCCATTACCCAGACCCAAATCATTTTCTACCCAAGCCTAATACAAACCTAACCCACTAAGCATAATTAGCTAACCCTGGCCCAACCTAGTCCAAAGTATTCCCCAAAACCTGAAACCCTAGCCTTCAGCAACCAACAACATCGCCGTCGAACCTAGGGCCTCTCCCGCGCGTGCTGCACCTCCATGCGCGTGCATCTCCTCCAGCTGGCCTCCGTACACACCACGTCCAGTCCCCGTACGATCGTACCTGCACGCAAACAAACAAAGGCAGTAGAGAACAAACCAATTGGGTTTTTTTATTTTTATTTTCAATTGTATTCGATTTTTCGGGTTATTAGTCAAAAAAATGAGAATATAAGAACCGAAAGAATTTTTGTACTGCTACTTACGCATTCAATATAGGATTCAATACACACATTCAGAAAAAAAAAAAAAGAAAAATGATCAAGAGGTGATTTCCCAATTTTTTTCTTTTCTATTTTGCTGGTTACCGGATTGATTTCTTTGATTTTTCTTTTTTCAGTTTTTATGTTCATTAGTCCTTGGTTAGAAGAGCAATAATAGAAAGAAGGTGAGGACGTGCCTGGTAGTGTGATCTTGGCTCTCTCCGTCGTCGTCGGGGCACAGGCCAGGATCGGGGACTGCTCAAGGGCACTGTATTCGAGCGGCGCAGGAACTGTTAGTTTCTCTTCAGGTTTTGGAAGTAAGGAGCACTTTAGGTTTAAGCCTTTAAATCTTGGTTTTGAAACGTCGCCGGATAGAGCCAATGTAATGGCTTTGGAAACGGTAGCGTTCTGAGAGGCTGAACCCGAGCGATGACCCGATCTAGGGAAGGATCCGCGTGTTAGGGCCAAATGGTCAATTTGTTCGACGGGTCCTTGCGTGTTTATGGAGTCGCAATTAGATATTTTTATCTGTTTGTAATTTGTATTTCATATTTTGTTCTATTTTCATTCAGATCCAAATCAAACGGTGCCGTTCTGTGAATTGATTTGAATTACCCTGATGTTTTCGTATAATTACTGATTGAGTCCTTCAAAGTCGAAATGGATTTCATTTTAGTACGAATTAGGTTTCTTTTAATTCAATAATATTTTAAATACAAATTGATTATATTTTCATCATAAAACTTAATACTATATTTATTTTCAATAGCGTTTAAATTAATCATATTTTAGTACGAAATGTATTTTGTGTTTTAAATGCATTATATATTAATATTTTAAGTCTATTGTATTTTCTATTTATTTTATTTTATATACTATTATTTTAATTTTGTTTAAGATTGGATTTAAAATTTGTTGGTCATAGTTCTTGATTTTAAAAATTGTTTGTGCATTTAATTTTGCCTTCAAATTCTTTCAAATGAAGTAATTTTATTTATTCATTTTTTCATTATTTTAATATACATATACATGCGTATAAAATTTATTATAATTTGTAACTTATAAAATTTTATTCTATGTTTTAAAATTTTTATTCATTTAGATTATTTTGGTTGGTTTACTTGTGATTAAATTATTTTTGTATTAATTATTCATTTGGCTATTTGTAAGATGGATTATTAGTTTATTTGATTATCATTGTTAATGCATTATACGTTTGGGTGCTCCAAATTGTAGAATTAATTTGTTATTCATCATTTGCTTTGTATATTGTTAATCGATCATATTGTTTGTAAGAATTTCATTTCATTAAGATATTATAATCGTTTCATTTCAAAATTCAAAAAAGGCTTGGTGTTAAATAATTCTCGAGAGAATTGTGCCCTAACTTACTGGGCTTCAATTCTTCTCAATGAATTTATATCATCAAGTATCTATTTTTAAGACGTACATTTTTAAAATAAAATTCTTTAGATCTCGAAATGTTGGATCCTAACTTACTGGATCTGACATTTTGTTATCTCATTTTTAAAATAAAGGTAATATTCGATGTTTAGGAATTTTAAGAAAATTGAACCCTAACTTACTGGGTTTTGATTTCTCAATTGATCTAAATAACCAAATATCCTTCTCAAAATATATGAATTTTTAAAATTTAAAAAGGACAAATCTAACTTCGAAGATTGAATCGTTGCGCTCTAACTCACTGAGTGTGACTATTTATTTCTTTAAAGTGGGTAAGTCTTATTTTCCAATTCGATTATTAAAATTTTCTTTTCAAAGGATCGTATTCTAAAATCTTTTCAAATTCTCGACTCTAAGACATTAAACAATTGATTCGGTACCATTTTGGGCGTCACGAGGGTGCTAACCCTTCCTCGTACGTAAACGACTCCCGAACTTGTTTTCTCAGATTCGTAGACCAAAATCATTTTAATGGTGAACCGATCACACCTTAATAAAAGATCGGTGGCGACTCCTATTTTCATTTTAAAATTCGATCCCCGTTTTTTTCAAATAAAAAAAGACAGCTTGGCGACTCCGTTGGGGATACCAAGATAAGAGAGTCAGGCCGTAAAATTGATTGTTTTTGTCTTATTGTCGAAAATTAAAAATTTGATTTGAAAAAACTACGATCTTCTCTTTGCATTTGTTTACATGATTACTGTAAATTTAATTTTATATTTTGTCATCATATTGCATGAAGGCTATTTTTGTCTTACCCCTCTAGGTGGGAGTGAGAAGCTACTCCTTCGTGAGGTTTTCACCTCCGTGCAGGATAGTGGATCACTTTCGGGATACATCCGTACCTATGTCTTCGTGAGATCTTCATCTCCGTGCAGCCATAGGGAAATAATGTATTCCCCTGCACCAAACTCGGTCTATATGAGCCTATAATGGGTGAAGATCGAGGAATCTGCTGGTTCAGGTACCTTGACTCTAGAACCAAACCTCATATAGCTGACTTAAGAGACCAACCTGGTTAGAATTATTCCAACCTCTAGCGATTACCCGGATAGGTGCTTGGTTTTCTTATACTTGCTTTGAATGTTGTGGTGTTATACTGACTTGTTTGTGTTTTCTTGATATGTTGCATGTCATTGCATATTTTAAGGAGTGTCGATTCAAGTTCAGTTACCAAATTAGAAAATTGTCATGGCAAACGATTTTCTTGATAAAGTGGAAGACAATGCCATTGTCCGTATATGGTCAGAGAAAGTGCAATTGGAAAAGGGAGACAGTCTAGCTAAGGATTATGTGTCAGAGCTTTGGGACTACACTTGTATTAGTGTAACGCAAAATAGCCTTCAGCAGTTAAGTGAGATTTGGGATCGGCGGGATGATGAAACCAAGCAGTTGTTCTACTCTAATTATGGGGACTTGCCGTACTTACTTAACATCAAGGTGGATGAACGACTGTTTCGCGCTCTCGCTCAATATTGGAATCCTGCATATAGCTGTTTTAATTTTGGGAATGTAGATTTGGTGCCTACAGTAGAGGAATATACGGCTTTACTGCATTGCCCTAGGCTTTAAGTTGATAAAGCATATTCCAAAGCTGCGTATGTCCCAGCATTTTGGAAGAAATTAATGAGTATTACAGGAATGAGCGAACAATGGATCACAGCCAGGATTAAATAGAAGGGCGAATGTAAATGTATCCCATGGAGGAATTTGCGAGACTTGATCCTAGCACATCCTGATGGAAAAAAGAAGGTTGATGTGTTTGCTTTGAGTATTTACGGGTTAGTGATTTTCCCTAGGGCACTGGGGCATGTTGACGAAGCTATTTCAGATCTTTTTGATTGGTTGGGTAAAGGGGCCACACCTGTTCCTGCGGTTTTGGCTGAAACGTTTAGATCTTTGAATGCGTGTCGGTGAGCTAGTGAAGGGAGATTTATAGGTTGTGCGCAACTGTTGATAGCTTGGTTCCATAGTCAGTTCTGGAAGGTTGACAAAGTTTCGTATCGGGTTTTCTCTGAGCATTACTCCCCGTTAAAGGAGATAGTGGCTACCCCCAGAAGGGATGATATATCAGAAGAGAATTGGATAGCAATTCTGCAAAATCTTCAAGAGGATGATGTGGAATGGAGAGCTCCTTGGTTGATTCCTGATGGAATTCTCTACCGTTGTGGAAGCTTTGACTGGGTTCCGTTGCTTGGGATTTGGGGAGCCGTCGGATATGCACCTTTGCTGGTCCTAAGGCAATACAATTCAAGACAGTTTGTGCCGGCAACGTATGGTTTAGCTCAATGTGAGTTCTCGTACAGAGGAGACAATTACAGGAAAAAGGTGAAGGAAATTTCTCAGGCTTGGAATCAGGTTTACAGGGTGAAAAGGCTAGCTGTGGGTTCGATGACAACTCCAGAGTACGGTGAGTGGTGAGGTTCGATGACAACTCCAGAGTACGGTGAGTGGTGACGTAAAAGGATTAATGATAACATCCCGGAGTTAAACCTGGAGAGTGTTCGACCAATGGAAGAGTATCTACAAGTGATCCCATCAGAGTTGGAGATTATAAAACAAGATTTTGAAAAGAGGAATTTAGAACTTGAAAAGAAAATAGAGCGGTTGGAAGAAGAGAAGATGCATTCGAGGCTAGACGTCGACGTCCAAAAATTAGAAGCTGAAAAATTAAAGAAGGGGAAGAATAAAGTAGAGGAGGATCTCGATAGCTTAAAGACGGACTAAAAGAGGTTACGAGTATCAATGAGAACTACCAGGCTGGGAAAGACTTTAGAGTAGTGGCGACATGAGATCCAGGAATAAAGAAGCAAAGCCGATCAGTGGGAAAGAAAGTCCCGAGAGACTCAAGTTCAGAAATAGACTTTAGAGCGGCAGGTGTTAGAAACTCAAAACTATCAAGTGGACTTGAAAGCTCGAATAGCGGAACTCGAGAGATCACTTGCAGCGTATAAAAGTTGTAATTCTGTAGTGGAATTAAAGACAAGTCTCTGCAAGATTGAAGAATTGAAAAAAAGGATAGAAGATTTGGAATACACACTACAAGGCTGTAGACAACGGATCGAATCCTTGGAAGGAAACGAAGAGCGTTGGAGGGAGCAACTTCATCATTCGCAGAATCAAATTTAGAACAGGGATTACATTATGGGCAGAGCTATTGCTCAGGTTCGGGAAGTCGTTGATCATTTGCAGACAATGGCGATTTAGGCTAATGTTTTAAGTGTAAAGTATGAACTAGAATCGGATCGGGGTCAGGAGTTAGCTTCATTGTTGAAAGAAATTAGAGCTCTGAGCATTAGGGCAAAGCGATATCTGTAATCCATTTTATGTAAAGAATTTTGTTTATCAATAAAGTTTTCTAAAAAGAAATTGAATCAGAATTGACGCTCCTTTTTGCATTCATTTCATGCATCTGCATTACATGTCATCATATGCATTCAAGATTATTAAAAAAGGGTTTTAATTGGTTAAAATTATGCTTTAGTTAATCTGGAAACCGGCAAAAACTCATCAACCAAACACCGCTATGGTACCCATGTAAAATAAAAAATTATGGATCAACGATTGGAAAAGTTGGAGCGACTTCAAAAGGCAATGCAAGATCAGTTGCAGATACAAATGAAAGAACAATTGAAAAAAATTCAACAAGACATGACAGAAAAGATGCTGGAGTCTCAAAAGGACATGATGACTGAGCTGACGCAATTATTAAAAGGATTAAATAAGGGGAAAGGCCCTATGATCAATGATGAAGAAGAAGACAAGACTGGACCCACCTATCCTCTAGGCTTTACACCTCCGCATGTGCAGGTTCAGACTGAGGTGCAGCCGCATAGATCCTCTATTTCAATAAGGCCTTAGCGGTTTCAAGCTGATACTCCAATACCGATGAACTCCCAAGCGGGATCAGGTTCTAACCCCGGTGAAAACCCAGTTAATCTTGCTGTCCCAGACTTCGATGAAGTAGCTGAGAAGGATAAAGAAAAGGAAGAATTACCAAAACAGTTTGAAGAGAAATGGAAATGGATTGAGGAGAAGTTTAAGGTGATAGAAAACATTGAAAGTTATCGTGGAATAGATGCAAAAGATCTGAGTCTGGTTCCTGATTTGGTACTTCTTTACAAGTTTAAGATGCCGGAATTTGAGAAATATAGTGGGACCAGTTACCCTGAAGCCCATATTACAATGTTCTGTAGGAGAATGACTGGGTACATTAACAATGATCAGCTGTTAATACATTGTTTTCAGGATAGCCTCATTGGGGTGGCGTCTAAATGGTATAACCAGTTGAGCCGGGCCAAAATCAACACTTGGAGGGATTTGGCATAGGCTTTTATGAGACAATACAGTCATGTATCTAAAATAATGCCTGACAGAATTACTTTGCAGAACTTGGAAAAGAAATCAAACGAAAGTTTTAGACAGTATGCACAGAGGTGGAGAGAGATTGCAGTTCAAGTTCAGCCACCGCTTTTGGAAAAAGAAATGACGATGCTTTTCATCAACATATTGAAGGCGCCATTTATCACGCACATGTTAGGAAGTGCCTCAAAGAGTTTCCCGGATATAATCATGAATGACGAAAAGATTGAACATGCTATTAAAAGTGGAAAAATAAATGGTAGGGAGAATAATCGAAGGTCAGCTTCAAAGAAAAGAGAAGGTGAAGTAAACAATGTGAACGCATACAGTAAATCAATTACGGTGAATCAACCAGGGAAGATGATTGCTAATCAACAAGGCTCATCGAAACAAGAATCGGGAATGAGACAAAATACTAAGAAGCCCCAGTTCACTCCTATTCCAATGACATATAAAGAACTGTATCAGAAGTTATTTAATGCACATGTTGTTGCCCCTCGTTACCTGAGTCCTCTACAACCCCCGAATCCAAAATGGTATGACACGAACGCGCAATTTGACTACCATGCGGGGATTTCAGGACACTCAATAGAAAATTGTACCATTTTCAAGAAGGTTGTAGAGGGACTTATAAAATTGGGTGTTGTCAAATTTGATGACTCACCCAGCACAGAAGGTCCATTGCCCAATCATTGCACAGAAGTCAAGACTGACATCGCTGAAGTAAGAACTCCATTGAAGCAGGTTTGGAAAGAGATGGCAAAAAGAGGGTTAGTTATTTCAGATTTGGAGGAAGGGTATGAGATGGGAAATTATTGTGAATTCCACTATAAAACAGGGCACGAAATCCAAGAATGTGAAGGATTCAGGGCTTTGGTTCAAAGCATGATGGATAACAAGGAGATGAGGTTCTATGAAGATGCAGGAGAAAAGAGGAGCATATGCGCGATGGAGTTGGGAACCGGGACCCCGAAAATAAATCATCCTGTAGTCATTATCTCACGCCCTAAGAGTAATGAGGGTAGGGCTCAGGTAACACAAAAAATTGTAATCATGAAACTGTCAAGTTTCACATATAAGGATGACAAAATGGTCTCGTGGAATTACGGATGCAATGTGACAATCACAGGAAAAGAAGTTGAGGGCAATATGGTAAAAGAATACCAGGAAAGGGGTTCTTATACACATCATGGGAAGCGTTATGACACTCGAGCAGAAGTGCCAAGAGAAATGACTCCGACGGTGGAACAGAGGAAAGGGAATGCAGTGGAATCTGAGCCATTGGTTAATGAACCAATAAAAGAAGAGGAAGCAAATGAGTTTTTGAAGTTTTTAAAACACAGTGAATACAGTGTTGTGGAGCAACTGCACAAACAACCACCCCGCATTTCTGTATTAGCTTTGCTCCTAAGTTCAGAAGTACATCGAAATGCGCTGATGAAAGTACTAAACGAAGCATACGTGGCCAAGGACATCTCAATCAATAAATTGGATCGCTTGGTCAACAATATAAGTACTGACAATTTTATCTTCTTCAACGATGATGAAATACCGTCTGGAGGTAGGGGTTCTACTAAGGTTCTACACATTACTACCCGATGTCAGGGGGACACATTACTGAGGGTTTTGATCGATAATGGATCCGCATTGAACGTATTGCCTTTGTCCACTATTAATCGATTACCTGTGGATAGTTCACATATGAAACCCTACCAGAATATAGTAAGGGCATTTGATGGAACAGAAAGAAGGGCTATAGGAAGAATTGAAATACCATTAAGAATTGGCCCAATTACTTATGAGGTGGATTTTTTAGTAATGGATATTAAGCCTTCCTACAATTGTTTACTGGGGAGACTGTGGATACACTCGGCAGGGGCAGTACCTTTATCGTTACATCAGAAGGTGAAGCTAATATCAGAGGGTCGATTGGTAACAATAAGTGCGGAGGAGGATATTATGCCGATGGTAACGGGTGATGCACCTTATGTAGAGACCAATGATGAGGCAGTGGAATGTTCCTTCCGGTCCTTGGAATTTGTGAACGCAACATTTATCGCTGAAGGAAACAGGATCCCGGTGGCAAAGATATCCAAGACTACTGAGATGGGTCTGCAGTTGTTGGTAGGAAGAGGAGCTTTGCCAGAAAAAGGGTTGGGAAAATCCCTTCAGGGAAGGGTTGAAGCACCCATGCTGAAGGGAAAGTTTGATCGTTTTGGCTTAGGTTACAAGCCAGATATTAAACAAAGGAGAAAAGAAGTAGAGAAAAGGCAGGAGAGAAGAAGGGCACGTTTAAGTGGAGAGGAAGTCAAGTGGGAGCCTTTGACCTTCCTTCACATATCTAAATCCTTTGTGTCGGGTGGGTTTATTTACCCTGAGCGAGGGTTGTCCAGAAGGGAAGGCATTGAAGAGATGTTGGAAAAAGTTCATATCAATGCTATAGAGACAGCTGAAAGAAGGTACTTGTTGGAGATTTGCCCTTACGAACCTGGAAGTGAGCTAAACAATTGGACTGCGGAAGAAATACCTGTAGTCTTTAGAGCTTATTCAGAGTAATGTTCAAAACATTATTATTGTTTTTAGCCTAAGAATGATAAGAAATCCTTTGTGAAATAGGCTTAAGTCTAAATATCTTTATCCTAATAAAAATACATCTTTGCATTCATTCCGAGGAATTATTCTTTTATTCTTTCCAAGCGAGTAAATATTTTCCATTTGATTAATTGTCTTCCAAATATTTTTATAACCTGATCATAAAAATAATTATTCATAAATTTATACTTTGTATATTTCTTTGGTGTATCCCCATAGGTCCTTAGATATCAATGACATGAGTGATGTTGTTTCAAACACAGAGTCTCTTTTTGAGCAAGACATGTGTTTGGAAGGATCTCATGACTTTGAAAATGACGAAGACTGTAGTGTATCTCCGGACTTGTTGAGAATGGTGGAACAAGAAGATAAACAAATCCTACCTCATAAGGAATCATTAGAAATTGTGAGCCTAGAGGAAGGAAAAGAGGTGAAAATCGGAACTGATATCACCGCAAAGACAAAATATGACCTCATTGAGTTCCGAGAGTTCAAAAATGTTTTTGCATGGTCCTACCAGGATATTCCAGGGCTAAATACTAGCACCGTGGTACATCGTTTACCTATAAAAGAGGATTGCAAACCAGTTCAGCAGAAGCTCAGAAGAATGATACATGATATTGTGTTGAAAATAAAAGAGGAGGTTAAAAAGCAATTCGATGTTGGGTTCTTACAGGAGGTTAAGTACTCAGAATGGGTAGCAAACATCGTCCCTGTTCCCAAAAAGGATGGAAAGGTACGAATGTGCATAGATTAGAGGGACCTAAATAAGGCTAGTCCAAAAGACAATTTTTCGCTGCCGCACATTGACACTTTGGTAGATAACACAGCTGGCTACTCATTATTTTCTTTCATGGACGGCTTTTCTGGATACAATCAAATAAAGATGCATCCTGAGGACATGAGGAAAACCACTTTCATTACCCTATGGGGAACATTTTGTTACAAAGTAATGCCCTTTGGATTGAAGAATGTAGGAGCAACGTATCAAAGGGCAATGGTCACTCTGTTTCATGACATGATGCACAAAGAAATTGAGATCTATGTTGATGATATGATTGGCAAAAAATGAGATGTTAGAATTGGTTAATCCTCTTGAGGGACATAAAATGGTTGGCTGCAAATGGGTGTTTACTATCAAGTATAAGGTTGATGGTTCAATTGAAAGACCCAAAGCCAGATTAGTAGTGCAAGGATTCAGTCAAACATATGGAATGGATTATTAAGAAACATTTGCTCTGGTTGTTTGAACACAATTAGGATCCTTTTATCATGTGCAGCAAATCTCAACTGGGAGTTACAACAGTCTGATGTAAAGAATGTCTTCTTACATGGATACTTAGAAGAAGAAGTGTATATGAAAGTTCCTTTAGGATTTGAGGATAAAAATACTCAAAAATGGTGTGTAGGCTGAACTAAAGCAATCTCCTAAAGTTTGGTTTAACAGATTTAGTAAGATCATGGTGTTGTTTGGCTATTGACAGAGTACTGCTGATCATACCCTCTTTATAAAACACCATAGGGGTAAGATTGCTTTCCTTATAATTTATGTTAATGACATAATTATGACAAGAAAAACAGGGAATAAAAGGCCCGGCTTAAGAAGCAATTGGCTCAAGAATTGGAAATCAAATACTTGAGAAAGTTACAATATTTCCTCGGAATAAAAGTGACCAGATCAAAAGAGGGAATCTTTATGCAGTTAGTTTGGTAAGCTAGTTTATGCTTGATTTTCGTGAAACCCATATGCCAGCAATATTGCGAATTTAGTGCTATTTGAAGTCTGCACCAGACAAATGTATTCTCTTCTCTAAAAATAGTCATATCAAGATAGAAGTATTTACAAATGAAAATTGGGCTGGCTTTCTTGTTGATAGAAGGTCTACAACGGGTTATTGTACTTTTATGGGAGGAAATTTAGTCACTTGGAGGAACAAGAAACAAATTTTTGTTACTTGATCAAGTGCAGAGATTAAATATAGGGCCATGGCTCAAGGTGTTTGTGATCTTTTATGGCTACAAAATGTATCGGAAGAGCTAAAGTTGTTGAATGAAAAGGATCAAATCTGTACTGTGACAATAAAGCGATCATCAATATAGCTCAAAATCTAGTGCAACACGATAGGACCAAGCACATTGAAATAGAACGTCATTTTGAAGGAAAAAATTGTCAATGGTGCCTTAAGTCTATCTTATCTAGCATCCGAAAAATAGTTGACTGATGTTTTCACTAAAGGGGTTAGTTGTAAGACTTATTACAATCTTCCTTGCAAGTTGGGCATGTGAGACATCTATGTACTAACTTGAGGGGGAGTGTTGAGAATCTTTAATTTATTTGACAACATTGAATAACTAATCTTTAGGGATTATAGTTGATTTTTAGAGATTCTAATTAAGAGATATTCTTTCCTTTTGTGATTCAATACTTCATGTATATATATTTGTACATATTTTTGACAAATATACAGTTTTGAGTGACTTTTTCCTCAATATATTAGATCATTCGTTTCTAATTTCATCACTGTGCTGGGGACATGCCCTTTTGGCAAGCTATGTTGCTGTGACTCTTTATCTATTTTGAAGTACCCATATTCAACACTTGTTCTACCACATTGAAATGGGGATATTGTTGAAATACTTGTTAAAACTCATATATTTTGGCATATTTTTTTTATAATTTATTTAGGTAGATAAATCCTAAACTAATCAATTAAGATATTTTAGGAATATTTCATTTTATCTTTTACTAGTTTACTAGAATAAGAGAATTACTTTCTCAGTTATATTATAAGACTTTTCTCTATTTATATTCCGTTTTTTACTTAATAAAAGTAGAACACTTTTATTGTACTCTGATGTGATCTCAATCGCATCATGTTGTGGCACCACTCGTTCTATCGTGATTGGCCTAAACACGAGGGCCCCAAGTGCAAGATGAAGCTCAATCTCAGCTCAACAAGCTCAATCTTAGTTTTTTCCCAGCTCGATTTAGCTTACATGAGCTTAATTTAGCTCGTTTGAGCTCAATTTAGCTTACTTTAGCTCGTTTGAGCTTGGCTTAAGTTTATTTCAACTCATTTATTTTAATGTCTGAATAAATTAAGTAATTTATTAATTTAGCTTAAATTACTACAGCTCATAATTATGTTTTGACTTATTACATGTTTTAAATGTGTCTTGGCCGAATTTAATATTTCTTGTTAAGACTTTATTAAATTTGTCTAATTTAATTTATGTTTTAATTAGTGTGTCTAAATTATATTAATGTTTGTTCAAATTGAATTTTATGTGATTTAATTTTGGTTCATGTGTTTTTGTAGGAGAGTAATTAAACAAGGTTCATGCATGATAGGTTCAATGTATGGGACGGTGCATGTAAGGCCTCTTTCAATGAATGGTAGCTGATCCATTTGGCTCCCCAAGGCACCTATTTGGCCAAAAGGTGTCCAACAACTTAAAGCACAAGCTTGGCGATCGTATTCCCAAGGCAAGATCTAAGCCATTCACACCTCAATTTGACCAATCAACTCCTATACATGTATGGGTGGATTCATGAACGTCCAAAGGGAGGGAATATTACCTTAATTCATCACATTGAATGTATAATGTGTATGTACAAAGGGGAGAACGAATTTACAAGGTACATGCTTCCATTCATGAACCAGCCCATCATTAAAGCTTTAATTAAGAGAGATGCATGACCCATGCACCTAGCACTCGTCCAAGGGGGGGTTGGATATGAATTGAAGATGCACATTCATGGAACAAGGAAGCTTTCTTATTGGTTAAGCATGCATGAACGGGTTTTGGGAAGAAACATGATTATTCAACCATGCATGAACTTACACTATCCATGAACAGAGATTTAATGCTTGAAGTGTGAACATTTTTAATTATTGCGTGAACACATTAGTAGCTGAATTTTAATAGGCATTAGAGAGCCTATAAATAGTTTATTTTGTTTATTGTAAAAGGTTACAGAATTTGATCAATTAAAAATTAATAGAACTTATTTCAAAGAGTAAGTTTTTCTCCTCTCTAAATTCGTACGAGTTTCGATCTAACTTATCTAGCGAGCTAGTGGCGTCTATCGTTCTCTTTTGAACTTATCACCTTGCTTTGGTGTGGCATTCAACCCTTCTACAATTCCATAATCCTACCTTGAACCGAATAGAAATCGGGGTGACACTTTTTAGTGTTGAATCATTTCTGGTGTTTAAGCTCATTTATCCATTCCACCGAATATCCTAGATTTTACCCAACTATAATATCTTTTTACAAAACCGAGCCTTCATTTATCCAACTTCCATGTTTCTTATTTTTATCATTAAATCGAACCTACTACCCCTTATAAATTTACCATCTCCTTAGCCAACCTTTTAAAACCATTTGAAAGCTTTCCACATCTTTAGCCTTATTTCATCCTATTTCCGATAACTCAACTATTCCTCGTCGACGATCGGGCAATTACGTGAAACGACTCGATTAACCCGGGCCAGATCACATCATCTGGTATCAGAGCTACTAAAACGAGGAGTGTCGACATTCGTATCAAGCTCAGAGTAGGTTCGTAACGTAAAAAAAAGTCAAAAAAATAAAAAAAATTTGAGTTGGAATTTAATTTTTTTTTCTTCCTTGTATTTAGTTTACTATTGTATTGGATTGAAAAAAAAGAGAAGAAATTCAGAAAAAAAAATAAAAAAAAAATCGAAAAAAAGGAAAAAAAAAGAAGTGACAAAAAAATCGAGTTAAAAAAAAGAAGAAAGAAAAAAAGTGAAAAGTCTTGCGAGTTTTTATCATTATCACTTATTACTCCGATCATCAAGTTTCCCTTCCTACCATTATTTACCCATCCCAATGCCGCACTTTAAACCAATTTTCTTCTTTGTTCAGCCTACCCTACACCCGACATTATCCCTTGTAACCCATTTTGAAACCGACCCTCAAGCAGCAAATTAAGTCTATCGAGACGAATTACAAATTTGTGAGATGAGGTCGAGTGGTAAAAGGCAAGAGAGCGTGAGTTCATTCGAAACAAAAAGCCTAAAAGAGAGTTCAAACACGAGAGTGAGTGAATTTTTCTTTTTGAGCGAACTTGAGAGATTTGTGGTGAGAATTATTTTTCTTTCTAATTTAACTTTTGTTTTCTAATATTTTGTTGAAGCATGTCTGAAGAATTTTCTGAATTTGAATTCCAAATGTGGAGACAAGAAATGCAAAGGATAATGCGATCTGAATTTCGACAATTCGACAAAGATAAAGAAGATTTGACATCTACTATCGTTGACATCAAGATTAGTTCAATCCTTCAAAGATTGGAAAATGAACCACAATGTGAAGATATGTTTCACACGCGTTGCCGTGTACACGATAAAGTTTGTTGCCTCATTATTGATGGTGGAAGTAGGTCAAACATGGCTAGTATTCGAACGGTGAAAAAACTTGGCTTGGCCACTACCAAGCATCCACGACCCTATCAACTGCAAGGACTTGGTGTTGAAGGCAAATTTGAAGTTACTCAACAAGTGCGTGTTGCATTTTCCATCGGAAGATACCAAGACGAAGTCCTTTGTGATGTTGTGCCTATTCAAGTCTACCATTTGTTGCTAGGAGAACCATGGCAATCGGATCGCAAGGTCATTCACGATGAACGTACCAATAGGTATTCCTTCAAGCATCAAGGAAGGAAAATCACTTTAGCGCCGCTCACACCGGAACAAGTGCAAGAAGACCAATTCAAAATGAAGCAATCCATTGAGCGAGAAAAGGAGAAAGAGATTGAAAAAGAAATTGAAAGAAAACAAAAAGAAAACGAAAAAGAAAAAGAAAAAGAAATTGCAAAAGAAAAAAAAATCAAAAAAGTGAGAGAAAAAGAAAATGAAGAAAAGAAAATTGAAAAAGAAATTGAGAATGAAAAAAAAATTGAAAAAGAAAAAGTGAAAAAAGAAATTGAAAGAGAGCTTGAAAAGAAATCAAGTGAAAAAGAAAAAGAGTCTGTAAAAGAAACGAGTGAAGTGAGTAATCACGAAAAAGAGAGGAATTCTTTTGCTAACCCCCTTTCGAAATTACCTTGTGATTTTTCTTTGTTTGAGGTTTGCAAGATTCCATCCACGGATTGGTTCCAACTTCATTACCTTTCTACCGAGAGACGTTTTCAATTGATTGAAAGAGGTAAGTTGGAAGATAAAAATGATTGTCACATTTCCAATGGTAAGCATGGTAAGGGTTCCTTGTTGAGCGAGTTTCAACTCATTCACTCACATGTTTATGACAAGATTGTGAAAATTGTTTTTTGAAAGGGTTTTCCCATTGAATTGGTTAATTTTCGTTCATCTATTATTTATGATTTTGTTTCAAGTAGTGCTTTGAAAAGTTTTTTCTATGATAAGTTTGTTGTTGGCAATTTTATTGAAGGCGTTTGATTAGATCAGCATGAACAAAGTGTGATAGTGTGCGATAAAGATTATTCACATACAAAGTTCGATTTGTTTGATTATCATATTCTGAATGATGGTGATTACACCTTCCATAGTGGTAAGAAGTGTTTTCCTATTGATGAGTATGGTATTGGCAAGAATTTTATTGAAGTACGAATAAATCCGCACAAACAAATTTTGAACTCTTGTGATAAAAAGTTGGCATGTGAAATGCCTAGTCTACTTGTGTGTGGTGATAATTTGAATTTTCTGTTTTTTTGTGTAAATTCCCCATGTCTGAACAAGTCTATTCGAATGAGATTTACGAGGTATGAATGTTTGAACATATGCATGCTCAAATTCTTTTTGTTCCACTTGTGTGAATTGTTGGTAATTAAGAAATTCGCACTGCATTTTGGAACGAGTGAACAATATCGTGTGTTCAACCCTGGAGTTCGCTATTTTGGTTCATCTTTGAGAGAAGGCAAGCATTGTAAATTTTGTTTGAATGACCAAGTAAACAATCGTTGCTTGTATGATGCTTTGTCACTAAGTTTGAAAACGAGACGTGTGAATCTTGTTAGCTTGTTAAGACAAAATCAAATTTTTGATTGTGGAGAATGTTGTTTATTTTTGTTTAACAGAATTGAGACATATGAATGTTTAAAGGCATGCTTGTTTAATTTTTTTTGATCCGAATATGTGATAAGACGATGGCATGTAAAATGGTTAGTGCATTTGAATTTGAAGATGGTGTCTCAAATCTGCCTTGCTATATAAGTTCTGCATGTTTAAGTAAGATTGATCAAGTGGAACTTAGATTACATGATCATTTGGAGGACTCCTTGATAAATTTTGATTATAAATTTGATTTGATTCTGATGCATCCTTTATTACCAAGTATGGAAAACCATTGTGAACAGGTAAGATCCACTTCTACTTTTGATCCCGACATTGGATTATGCATTCTAATTTTGAATAAGATTCTGGAAAGATCGTTTGAGTTTATAAATTTTAGTGTCACTAATTCGTTCCATTTCTATGTAGGTGACACTTTGGAATGGTTTCCTCCTAAAGAGGGAGGGCATGGAACTAAATCATTTTCTTTTCAAACCATTTGTGGTTCCTGGAGTTTTAGAAACAATACTTTTCAGATCATGAACAAAAGGGCTTGTGATCTCGAAAATTTTTTTGCGAGCAAGTGGCCGATTTGAGGACAAATCGTCTTCAAGAGGAAGGGTATGATGTGATCTCAATCGCATCATGTTGTGGCATCACTCGTTGCTTTCGTGATTGGCCTAAACACGAGGGCCCCAAGTGCAAGATGAAGCTCAATCTCAGCTCAATAAGCTCAATCTTAGTTTTTTCCCTGCTCGATTTAGCTCACATGAGCTTAATTTAGCTCGTTTGAGCTCAATTTAGCTTACTTTAGCTCGTTTGAGCTTGGCTTAAGTTTATTTCAACTCATTTATTTTAATGTCCGAATAAATTAAGTAATTTATTAATTTAGCTTAAATTACTACTGACTCATAATTATGTTTTGACTTATTACATGTTTTAAATGTGTCTTGGCGAATTTAATATGTCTTGTTAAGACTTTATTAAATTTGTCTAATTTAATTTATGTTTTAATTAGTGTGTCTAAATTATATTAATGTTTGTTCAGCTGAATTTTATGTGATTTAATTTTGGTTCATGTGTTTTTGTAGGAGAGTAATTAAACAAGGTTCATGCATGATAGGTTCAATGTATGGGACGGTGCATGTAAGGCCTCTTTCAATGAATGGTAGCTGATCCATTTGGCTCCCCAAGGCACCTATTTGGCCAAAAGGTGTCCAGCAACTTAAAGCACAAGCTTGGCCAATCGTATTCCCAAGGCAGCATCTAAGCCATTCACACCTCAATTTGACCAATTAGCTCCTATACATGTATGGGTGGATTCATGAACGTCCAAAGGGAGGGAGTATTATCTTAATTCATCACATTGAATGTATAATGTGCATGTACAAATAGGAGAACGAATTTACAAGGTACATGCTTCCATTCATGAACCAGCCCATCATTAAAGCTTTAATTAAGAGAGATGCATGACCCATGCACCTAGCATTCGTCCAAGGGGGGTTGGATATGAATTGAAGATGCACATTCATGGAACAAGGAAGCTTTCTTATTGGTTAAGCATGCATGAATGGGTTTTGGGAAGAAACATGATTATTCAACCATGCATGAACTTACACTATCCATGAACAGAGATTTAATGCTTGAAGTGTGAACATTTTTAATTGTTGTGAGAACACATTAGTAGCTGAATTTTAATAGGCATTAGAGAGCCTATAAATAGTTTATTTTGTTTATTGTAAAAGGTTACAGAATTTGATCAATTAAAACTTAATAGAACTTTGTTCAAAGAGTGAGTTTTTCTCCTCTCTAAATTCGTACGAGTTTCGATCTGACTTATCTAGCGAGCTAGTGGCGTCTATCATTATCTTTTGAACTTATCACCTTGCTTTGGTGTGGCGTTCAACCCTTCTACAATTCCACTATCCCACCTTGAACCGAATAGAAATCGAGGTGACACTTTTTAGTGTTGAATCGTTTCTGGTGTTTAAGCTCATTTATCCATTCCACCGAATATCCTAGATTTTACCCAACTATAATATCTTTTTACAAAACCGAGCCTTCATTTATCCAACTTCCATTTTTCTTATTTTTATCATTAAATCAAACCTACTACCCCTTATAAATTTACCATCTCCTTAGCCAACCTTTTAAAACCATTTGAAAGCTTCCGCATCTTTAGCCTTATTTCATCCTATTTCTGATAACTCAACTATTCCTCGTCGACGATCGGGAAATTACGTGAAACGACTCGATTAACCCGGGCTGGATCACATCAAACTCTCTTAGAAACTTTAATGGTATCAGAGTTAGGTTAAATATTCAGTAACACTATGGCTAAAACAACATTCACATAGATACAGTAACCAAACAGAGATAGAAAATTTTATCATCGAAACAACTATTGAGAGTGCAAATTGTGAGCAACAAAGTTCTCTAGAAGGGTCTTCATTCACTAAGGAATAACTAGAGCATCTGCACAACCTTTTTTAATCACCATAGTTTCAGATGAATTCTTCTATTCCTAACTCGTCCAATAGTTCTTCTTGCTCCTTTGCCCAATTAGGTATTGATTCTTTTATTTTTTACAATGTCAAGCCTTGTAAAACAAACACATGGATCATTGATTCTGAAGCTAGTGATCACATGACTAGTAGTCATTTCCTTTTCTCAATTTTCACACCTTGTGCAGGAAGCAAAAAGGTCAAAGTAGCATACGGGTCGTTCTTGGGAATAGCCGATTTGATTGAAGTTAGTTGTTTTGATTTGTCCGGTAACGACCCATGGCCCTAGTCTGACGACGAAAATGGGTTAAAGGTGTTACATTTAGTGGTATTAGAGCTACGATTTAGTCAGTTCTAGGACTAAACGTAGCGTGTGTAATGTCTAGAATTACATGACATATAAACCTGTGATAGTGTGACGTGTTTGATCCGATCTAAACTTTATATTTTCTTATAGATTGTAAAGATGTCGATCGGAGTTGATCGTGCTGACACTGATGAGGTTAATAGTAATGTTTCGACTAATGAAACTAAAGCAAGTCGTAGTTTACTAATGCCCCAACTATCAGAAAATGAAGTCAAAAATGTTTTCTTTGGTTTAAATGGTCAATTATTCACAGAATTAATGTGAACCATTCTTGTGGCTCAAAAACCTCTACTCCTTGTAATACCTCCTGTGATAATTTCACCCCCTCAGATAATAGAAATGAGTAGGCGAATCCCTGTTGATAAAGTTCGAAAGTGTGGGGCTGAGGAATTTAAGGTCAAAACTGATGATGATCCTACTAAAGCCGAATATTGGCTTGAGAGTATCTAACATGTTTTCGATGAAATGGACTGCTCACCTAGCGATTATTTGATATGTGTTGTATAATTATTGAATGATGAAGCTTATAGTTGGTGGTCAACGTTAATAGCTATAGTGCCAAAGGAAAATGTTAACTGAGATTTCTTCAAAGCGAAATTTGAAAAGATGTATGTTAGTAAACGTTATCTAGATCGAAAGAAGAAAGAATTTCTTGATCTAAGATAGGGGAACAAATCTGTAGTTGAGTGTGAAAGAGAATTTGTACACCTCAGTAAGTATGCCCATGAAATTGTCCCAAAGGAGGAAGAAATGTGCATCAGATTTGAAGATGGTTTAAATGATAAAATCAAGATGATGATTGGAGGAACTGAAATAAAAAAATTTGTGGTATTATCTGATCGAGCTCAAAAGATGAAGGAAGTGTATAACAACAAGAAACAGAGGGAAAAAAAGGCTCGAGATTTTGGTAAACAAATTTTTTCTAGGTCATTTTCTGCTCAGCCGGATAAGAAGTCAAAAGAAGACTTAAACGGTGTTACTTCGTGAACAAGATTTTTGGTTAAAAACAAGTTAGTGCAACATGATTCAAAGTCCTAGATTAAACTTGCTGATAGCATAGCTAGTGTCTGAAATGGTCCAAGATCTGCGTGTGAACATTGTGGTAGATTACATGCCGATTAATGTAGAGCTAAAATGAGAGTGTATGTTACAGATGTGGTTTAGTAGATCACTTTGTGTGGGGTTGTTCGAGGTTAGCCGAAGAAATGAAGAAAAGAATGAAAAGAAAATGTCGACACCACAAAGGAGTAAACGTCTAGGCCAAAGTAATAATACTAGAGCATATCGCAATGGCAGTAAATACACAACTATCCGATTAGAAGCTAAAGCTCCTGCACGAGCCTACGCCATCTGAGACAGAGAGGAAGCTGCTACACCTGTCGTTATCGCTGGTACATTCTATCTCTTTGATGTTACTTTGTATGCATTGATTGACCCTGGGTCAACTCATTCATATATTTGCACGATGTTAGTAACAGATAAGAATTTACCTATTGAGTTAACGGAGTTTGATGTTAGAGTTACTAATCCATTAGGTCATAGTGTATTAGTTCATTCAATATGTTGTAAATGTCTGTTGAGAATTTAGGGCTGTAATTTTGCTGCTGATTTGATGTTGTTACCCTTTCAGGAATTTGATATTATAATAGGAATGGATTGGTTGACGCAACATGATGTTGTGGTAAACTGTAGACAAAAATAGATTGACTTGAAATGCTAGACAAGAGAAATGATTTCAGTTGAATCTGATCAATCGAACAGCATCACTAGAATCATTTCAACTATTTCTACACAGAGATTGATACGTAAAGGTAGTGAGGTATATTTAGTATATATACTTGATACTCAAAATTCTGAATTGAAGTTAGATCAGCTACACGTTGTTAATGAGTTTACTAATGTATTTCTCGAAGAGTTACCGAGTTTACCACCTAAGCGTAAGGTTGAGTTTGTTATTGATCTGGTTCCTGGAACTGTATTGATATTAATATCACCGTATTGTATGGCTTCAGCTGAGTTAAAAGAATTGAAAGTTTAGTTGCAAGAATTGTTAGACAGAGGGTTTATTCGATCAAATGTATCTTCCTAGGGTGCATCTGTGTTGTTTGTAAAAAAGAAAGACAGCTCTTTAAGATTGTGTATTGACTATAGACAGTTGAATAAGGTTAGAATAAAGAATAAATATCCCTTGCCATGTATCGATGATTTGTTTAATCAATTGAAAGGTGCCACAGTTTTTTCGAAGATAGATATCAATCCGGATATTATCAGTTGTGAGTTAAAGATTGTGATGTGCCAAAGACTACTTTTCGAACTCGTTACGGCCATTACGAGTTTTTGGTAATGCCATTTGGATTAACAAATGCTCCTGCTGCTTTTATGGATTTAATGAATCAGGTTTTTTAGCCTAATTTGGATAGATTTGTGGTTGTATTTATTGATGATATATCGATATATTCAAAAACAGAATTTGAACATGCTCAACACCTGAGAATCATGTTATAAACTTTGTGAGAAAAATAGTTGTATGCAAAGTCCAGTAAATGTGAATTCTAGCTTCGAGAAGTTGGAATTTTGGGTCATATTGTATCAACTGAGGGATTCGAGTATATCGGAGTAAATTTTTTGCTGTAATGAGTTGGAAAACTCCGAAAAATATTTCAGAAATGCAAATTTTTTTGGGTTTAGCAGGTTACTATCATCGTTTTGTTAAAAACTTGTCGATCATTGCTTCACCTATGACTAGGTTACTATAGAAAAATGTTGAATTTATTTGGTCTGATAAGTGTCAACAAAGTTTTGATCAGCTGAAAAACATGTTAATAGAAGATGCAGTATTGACTCAGCCTGAATATGGGACATAATATGTTGTTTACAGTGATGCGTCTCTCAATGGTGTGGGTTGCGTGTTGGTACGGTCAGGGAAAGTAGTAGCTTTTGCTTTTTGGCAGTTAAAGCCACATGAAAGAAATTATCCAACTCATGATCTCGAATTAGCTACGATTGGTTTCGCTTTGAAAATACGGAGGCATTATTTATACAGTGAGAAATTTCATGTGTATACTGATCACAAAAGTTTAAAGTATTTGATGACACAGAAGGAACTGAATGTAAGACAACGATGTTGGTTAGAGCTACTGAAAGATTATGATCTGGTTATTGATTATCATCTGGGAAAGGTTAATGTGGGTACAGATGCACTTAGTCGAAAATCATATTTTTTTGCACTTCGAGTGTTGAATGCTCATTTAGCTCTAAATAACGATGGTTCTGTATTGGCAGAGTTGAGGACTAAAACCCTGTTTCTTCAATGAATTCGAGAGTTAGAAAATGATGATCTGAAGTTGATTATGAAACGAAAATTGGTTCAGGGTAATTTGGCTACTGAATATAGTAGTGGTTTTGATGATACATTGTATTACAGCGGTAGAATTTGCGTTCCGAATTACCTAGATTTGAAACATGATATTCTATCAAAGGCTCACAGTAGTACGTATTCCATTAATCCTGGTAGTATGAAACTGTATTGCGATTTGAAACAGATGTATGGTGGCTGAGTATGAAACGTGAGATTTGCGAGTTTGTAGCAAATTGTTTGATTTGTCAGCAGGTAAAAGCAGAGCATCAGGTACCGTCAAGATTATTACAGCCTATTATGATTCTTGAGTGGAAGTGAGGCGAGTGACGATGGATTTCGTATCTAGTTTGTCTGTAACTCTAAAAAAGAAAGATTCAATCTGGGTGATTGTTGACAGATTGACTAAATTGGCACACTTTATTCTAGTCAGAACAGATTACATACTTGAAAGGCTAGCGTGTGCCTGAGATTGTAAGATTACACAGAGTTCCAACATCTATTATTTTTTATCGTGATCTGAGGTTTACATCGAGATTTTAGGGTAAACTTCACGGGGCTTTGGGCACTAAACTCAATTTCAGTACAGCATTTCATCCTCAGACTGACAGACAATCAGAATGAGCAATGTAGATTCTGGAAGATATGCTACGATCTTGTATACTCGAGTTCGAAGGTAGCTGGGAAAAATATCTACCGTTAGCTAATTCTCTTATAATAACAGTTATAAGTCCAGTATTAAAATGGCACCGTTTGAAGCTTTGTATGGAAGAAAGTGTAAAACACATTTATATTGGCCTGAGTTGAGCGAATCCAAAATGGTAGGGATTGATTTGATTCGAGAAATTGAAGACAAGGTTTGAATTATTCGAGATTGTTTAAAGGCTGCATCTGATCATCAAAAATCGTGCACAGATTTTAAAAGAAAAGATATAAAATTTGTTGTTGGCGACCAAGTATTCTTAAAAGCTTCTCCATGGAAGAAAGTACTACGATTTGGCATAAGTCTGAAATTTATCAGGTCGTATGAGATTACTGAAAGAATCGATCTTGTAGCTTACAGATTAGCTTTGCCTCCTAAACTTGAGAAAATTCACAATGTATTACACGTTTCAATGCTCGGATGGTACATATATGATCCTTCACACGTGATTCCTCATAGTGAAATTGAATTATAGCCAGATTTGACATATTTTAAAAAATGGTGAAAATTTTGGATTGGGAATTCAAAGAACTTCGGAATAAATGAGTACCGTTAATAAAAGTCTTGTGGCATTGGCATGGTATGGAAGAGGCTTCCCGGGAAACAGAGGAATCGATGAAACTACAGTATCTGAATTTATTCTCAGGTAACAATTTCGAGGGCGAAATTTCCTAATGGGGGAGAGTTGTAACAGCCTATTTTTTTTAGTGGTGGCAAAACAGTGATTTCGGGACCACAAATTTTTTTCATGTCGGCCCGTAAATATTATTTATAGAATATTTACGAAGTCATTAGAGTCGTATTTACTAAGTCATTAGAGTCATTAAAATATGGTAATTAAATCATAGTAAAAGTAGATGGGCAACTTTGGACTTTTAATCGTATTTGCAAAGTCATTAGAGTCGTATTTGAAGAGTAAAAACACCATTGCTAAAGTTTAAGGTTCGAAAATCAAGAGTTCGTGCATTTAAGTCCGTTTTAAACTCATATCATGTAATTCTTATGTTTTTGAGATCGTTGCAACTAGGTTCAGCTAATTCGTACCTCTATTTTTGAATCTATTAAAAATTTTAGAAGTTGCCATTGATGAATCTAGTTTTTTTTTTATGATAGATATGTCCGAAGCTTTGATTGTGGTATTTGGTTGTTTTGTGAAGTAATTTTTATTAGTTTTTTATTTATGGATTAAATTGTTAAAATGTCAAAATTTCAAGGTTTAATGGTGATTAAGAGTTATAATTGGGACTATTTAAGGGCCGAGAATCTTCGGCTGTAAATTTGAACTTGAGAAAATGGTTAATCTGATGATTTTCGATTTAAGGGACTAAATTGCATGAATTGTAAAAGTTAGGGGAAATTGTGTAAATTTCAAAAATAAAATGGTATAAATTGGAATATAAAATGTAAGCTAATAATTGAGAAATTTTACATTTTAGATAAAGATCCTGTTGACTTGAGTGGAAAAGGGAAAATTTCGAGATAGTCCCTGAATTTCTACAACTATTACGATTCAATCCAGGTAAGTTCGTTGGTTAAGTTTTAGTATAATATAAATATTTAATATTTTGAGAATTGAAAATTATTAATTGAATTGAAAGTATTGAATTGTAGTAAATGGATTTACTCGAGAAAGAAATTGTATTAAATGTTGTTAAATGACAAAAAAAATGTGAACCGATGAATGTAGGATAGGATACGATTGGCATGCCAATAGGTTATATCACGCACTGTACGGGATTGATTGATGTTGAGATGATGATTACGAATTCATTCATGTTTACTGAATATACCAAATTTCAGTATTTGTTGCGACCTATCGTGTTATTTTACAGTATGTTAGGTGTGTTTTTAAGGCGGATGTAAAGCCTACGGGCTTGGCACTTGGTGCCCAGATGTGTCTTGGTTGGTTAGCTCATTTAAGTAGGTTGGTGCGTTTGGTTGGTTAACCGTGCATCTGAATCCATTACAACATTCATCAGGTATAGTTAATGATATATTGTAATTGATTGAATTAATTCACTTGGATACAAGTTTATGACTCACCTGTAATTTGGTTATGAATGGCAGGATTATGATTTATGTCATTTTTGTATTATGTATTGATTAAGTTATTTCGGTAAGATTCATTGTTTTTGTTCGTCAAACTTACTAAGCTACAATAAGCGTACTTGTGTGATTTGCATTTCTTGTAGATATCTTTTAGTTGGAACGGAAGACCGGATCAGCACTTAAGTCACACTATCCATCCGATTTCAGTAGTTTTTGAACATTTATTTTGGATTATATGGCAAGTAATAGGTCGTTATGTTTATGAGCTCGTTTGATATATATATATATATAGCATGCAACTAAGTTATCTTTTGATAGTTGTTGTCATGTAATGTGATGAAAGTTACATGGTTGCTAGGTTTGGTGGTGAATATAGTTCGTTTTGTAAAAATTGTTGTTAGGTATTTAATTTACACTTGGCCAAGATTGAATGTTTGAATGATTGATGAATTATATTGTTGTATAGGTGTATAAACTTGTGGTACCATTAAGGGTACATTGGATAAGCTTTTGAATTGTATGATTTATGTCGATTTTGGCATGTTTTGTTCTTGTTTAGGTGTGTTTTGAGTAAGTAAATTGGTTGGTAAATAGTAGGTTTGTGTCTTAAGTAAGCATATTTGGTAAACATGAGTTTTAAGGTACATTTAGGTGAACACGACCTGAGACACGATTTGTCACGCGGCCGTGTGACAGACACAGGCAACCACACGGGCTTGTGCCCTGAGTGTGTAGTAAAACTATATAAGTGTAGTTCCCACACGGGCTGCCACACGGCCTTGAGACCCAAGTCGGTGAGTTGCACGGGTAGAGACACGGGCTGGGACACGGTCGTTTGTCTTAATTTCGAAATTTACACAATCGGGGGTGTTTCACACGGTCGTGTATCCCCTATTTTTAGGTATTTATAAAATTTGGCTTAAACTTTCTAAATTGTTTTAAATTAGTCCTAAATTGATTCCAAATTGTTTTTAGGACTTTGAAGGCTCGATTTTAAGCCCAAATGTATATTTATGATAGGTTTGTAATGATTTTTAGGTAATTATTATTAAACAATATGATTTAAAGTTATTTGTTCTGATTTGTTCGGTAACGCTCCATAACCTTAGTCTGGCGGTGGAAACGGGTTAGGGGTGTTACACTAGATCTGTTCATGCATAGCTAATCGATTTGTACATTCCTTATCTCAGACCTTATTTACATACTTACCAATCACTTTATATTCATACATTACTTCATGCATAACTTCATTATACACATATAACATCTTTACTATACTTCACAAACTTACCCGGTATCTGAGGTATTATCATTATATATATGTCTTTACTTGAACAATTAACATGCATGAGTTAGAATAAACTCACTTGACACTGACATACTTGAACAATTAACATGCATGAGTCAGAATAAACTCACTTGAGCTTGAACTCCAAACTCAAGCACCCTTCTCGAACCAGCAACAACAATTGGTTAAAGAAAATAGATTCACCATTAAATCCCATTTTAATAGCTTGTTTAAAAGATAGATGGTAATTATTTACCCCAATCATTTACATTCCCCCTCCCCTAAGTTAAAAATGCTAATACAGAATCCATATCAACATTTTCAAAACTATTAAGATCCATAGTGGATAAATCATCACTCTCATAGTCAGGGAAGCCATAATAGTCACTAATAGCGTTTGGGGAATGTCAATTTTCTTGTGCCTAACATACACCTTATTCTTTTCAGAAAATTTTAAATTGGAGTAAAACTCTAAGACAACTGGTATTACTGCAGGTGTAGTTGGCACCACCATAAAATTCATCCATCGATGAAAACATACTAAATCCCAAACCTCTTCACATTGCGAGGCTGATGGGTCGAAACCTCTTTCAAGGATAAACGAGCGTCCTTGAATGGATAAGAAAAGGGGTTCAGCATCTTTTGATTGGAATTTATCTAGAACATACAACGGTTTCAAAGGTGGTTTAGGTTGGGATCTTGCCCGCTTGGTTGTTTTAAGGGGCATGTAATGCTCTTGACCCAATTTAATTCGCTAGATCTGAATATCGGGCATTATGCCCTAGTACAATGTAACTTAATATTTTGCTTATTTGCCTATGTATAAGTTCTATCTATGAGTATGATAAGGTTTCTGACTTCAAATTCAAGTTTACTTATGAGTGTACAATGTATGATTACATATACAATTCATGATAATAAAATTTTAGTATTAACTACTTTAACTCCTAGCCTAATGTAAGTATCTTGGAGTGTTACTTAAATAAACATATGCTCAAAATTGAACATGCCACTTAACTTCCTTTGTATGCATAATAGCCCTAGCCACCACTCCTTGGCATAACCCTGGCATTGCCCCTTGACGTTTGCTTCTTTATAAACCTAAAACAGGAAAAAACTTTAGAAAGTGAATAAGAACTGAGTAAGTTATCCTCACAAACTTGTTCCACTTTATCACATTGTTTTGTTGCTTTGCATATCCTTTATGTGTTTCTGGGCCTTTCCTTTCACCTTTGACAGGTACTCCAACGGGATTACCATATTCACACTGAAATTATCCTTTCTTACTTAAGATCATTTCCTTTCTCTTAATATCTTTAAGGACTTATCTTCTTTTCACAATCATTAAAATTATTGCCTTGACATATCCCAGTGTGAGATCCATACTCATGCAGCCGATTCCTTCTTACGAGCATACCATATTTACAACATCATTACCTTCTATGCCTCTTTAAATCTTATCTTATACAAACCTTAGCCATCTTGTTCGCCTTTTTAATAATTACATTTCATACTTACTGACTTTACTATTAACATTTAGGGATGAGGTAGACTACACCAATTACTAAGCACAGAATTCGCCACAGAGTGTCTTTCAGGGCTTATCTTTAGAGTTTGCCGAGATTTTGATAACTCCCAAGTCACATCTCCTTTGTTTATACCTTGAAGCTATATAGGATTCATCATAACTTTCCACATGAGGTCTCTTCTTCAAAGTTTGTTGTATACCTTATTCCTTCTGCTTGCCCCGTACATTGTTCCTTTAGAGTTCATCACATTTACCATATCTTTAGGGTGCTATACTTATCGTTACTTCATAAAACCTTACGCATCATTCCTCCATTGTTCACCAAATTTCCTTTCTTTTCGTCTGTTATCCACCACAGGGGCGTTCCTTTGAATAGAGGCCACAAGGGTCATTCTTTAGATTTTGCCACAAGGCGTTCCTTCAATAGAGTTCGCCACAAAGGCTTTCCTCTCTAAAGTTTTCCACTGAGGAATTTATTTTCAGTGGTTTGCCACAAAGGCATCTTTTTTCATTCAATACTCACCACAAAGGCATCATTTTCATTCAGTACTTGCCACAAAGGTTTTCCTTTCTAGAGTTTTGCCACGAAGACATCCTTTTCATTCAGTGCTTGCCATAAAAATTTTCCATTTTCATACGTTTTCATGATAGGGATTCGCCTAAACTTTCATTACGTGAGGTTTGCCCCTCATCGCCTTGGGACATACAGAAAGCCCCATTAGGTAATAACATTCCTTTAGATTTTTTCATATGATGCCATTACCCACCAGTTATAGTCTTACACGATGTGGTCTTTCCATATAACACCATAGCCCACCGATATGATTTTACACGATATGGTCCTTTCATTTGAATTGCCATGACCATGGACTTTTCCTTTAAGAGATTCGTGTTTAAAGTCTTGACGGACCCATTTCGATGACTCTGGAGATAGACACAAACTTATCATACATTAACTCGTATATGATAGACATACTCATGTTTTTCCAAACACATATACACACTTCAACCTTTCATATACAAGTATCATTTAAGCTTAGATTCCTATTACACACTTAGACCATCAGATTTCATGCAATCCAAACACACAAGTCCATAATTCACACATTCTCATCAGAATCATCACATCATACTTTCATAGCTTGAATCTCATGGTTTTATATCTTTTCACCGAAGTTTTTAGAACACATAACACACATGCAAGAGTCATATTAGAGACTCAAATAGAAAGTTCCTACCTTGTTACAAATGACTTCACCTGCATACTCATCAGTCTAATTCTAAATCAATAAATTTTTTGCATATTCTTTCTTGTTCTTGCATAAATTCTCTTACGTTTTACTCGTCTACTAGACATTTTGGATTTATCCTACACAATCTATTACCAATTAGGAGTCAGAGTAGAGACTCATCTATTAATCTTCAAAGGGTAGTTTAGACTTCAGATCCAACATTCGAAAAAATGCTACAACCTCCTTTTCCTTTTAGAATAGAAACACTTCATTAGGATGTTGGGAAATGTACCCATATTGTAGTAAACATGTAATTATTTTCTATGTATTTGAACGATGAATAAATAGATTTCATATTTCACTGTTATGTCTTTTGTATTTATGTCTTTCATATTTTGCATGCATAGCGAAATTGTGATAAGCGAATATTAACTAATTGATTGACAAAGTTCAAACTAATGATAAGTGGCATTGTAAGAACGTTTACATTGTGAGAAAGACAACTTACTTCAGTAGATAATCTAAACGAGTTTGTAATCCCATGAAAGAATCAAAGTACGCATTTGATTCAAATAATGAGAAGGACTATTATGTCTCTACAATTCCAATTGAGGAGACGAATAGTCTAGGCTATCAGAGTAGTTGAATCTACGAGTGGAGACATAGATGTATTCATTTGTTGAATGATACATTGAACTAAACCCAAGATGAATTAATTTTGAACTTGTTTGTGAATTAATTCACTTTTGACATTCATGGTATGATTTACCGAAATTTTGAGTTAGTCACTGACCATGCATATGTAACTCATGTGTTTTGATATAAGTGGAGGCTTATGCTCTAAAGATGATCGTGCTGATAGACAGTATGTTGGGTATATGACTTGTGTATGGCATGGTTTTACTGGCAACAGCGGAATTCATAGCTCAATCAAAGAGTTAACGATATCCTCTCATTAGCATTGTGTGGATTGATAAATATGGAAAGTGGCCAAGAGTTGCTTATTCTTGAAAGAGCAGTTTATCACGGTCATTTGTTGACAGTGGTCATATTAATCATTAAGAAGACACAATGGTGACAATAAGATAAAATATGATTGTATTGAGTGAACATATTTAACTCAAAAGAATCAAGAATATCATATGAGGGTAACACACACATGACGAGGTCATTGGACAAAGTTGTTGGAAGAATTGCTTTCGTAAAGAGTATAAAGTAAGGAGTTTTCAGTCATTGTACTTCTTGTGGACTGACTCCATGATTAAGTAATTGCCAATTATCAGAAAGATGCTTATGGAGATAATTGCAATTACTAGAGCCTAATTGTATATGTCCGATTGGTCCCTCCGCTACCTCAACAAAAGCTCGATTGGACTGCTTTTAAATTAGAAGAAAATTCTATGACTTTGGAAATAATTTAATTTATTTGATTTATTCCATGTGGAATTAAATTGGGCAGTCGTAAGAAGTATTCAACTAGAGAATTTGATTAAAAATTTTCTTGAAAAATTAAATTGGAAAATCTAAGTGATTTTTGGGAAAATTAATTTTGATCAAGTAAAATTAAATTAATCAAATTAATTAAAATTAATATAATTTTTTTGGAAATTAATTTTCAAGTCAGAAAATTGGCCCAATGGGTAATTGAGCTTGAAAATTGGACCTGGGATCGTAAATTGGGCCCAGGAGCCCAAAACTGAGATCAAGACCCAAAAACTAGTCGAACCGGGCCTGGTATATGAAACTGGGCCAACAGTCCAATTGGTGGCTGGACTGGACTGATCAGGCCGTCACTGGTTCAGGTCAAACCGACAAAAACTGAACCACCTTGGGATGTCGATGGCTACGATAGTTGCATTCCAGTGGCTGAAAAATGGTCGGCGGCAGTAGGTGTTTAGTGGTTGAGCAGTGGAAGAATTACACTCCTACTAGGACTCTACCGGAGAATTTGATTTCAAATTAACTACTCCAAAAATAACATTATTTTAATAGATTTAATATTAAATTTAATTTAATAATTATCTTAATAGTATTTTATTAATTTAATATTACCTTAATATTAAATTTAATTTAATGTTTATCTTGTAGATAAATATTCTATTAATTTAATAAGATTTAATATTAAATTTAACCTAATAATATTATATTAATTCAATATTAAAGTTATTAAGTTTAATCATAGTTGAACTCTCTAAACTTTCCTTATAGAAAGAGAGTCTTAGGCCATTACTTTTCAGACACTTGAATTTAAGAGAAAGTTGTAGAGAGAAAATTCTCTGAAGAAATTATTTTAGAAAATTTCTAGAAATTCTTTTCTTATTTACAACCAAGCCCAAAAGTTTATAAAAATTGCGAAAGTACCCCACTAATAATTTTTGTGAAAAATTTTCTGATTCGAAGCGAGCCTACACTCAGCAAACGTGAGCTTAAAGATTGTGGAGAAGATGACTCGGTCGAAACGTTCATCCTAGACGAATTGAAAATGTACAATTTTGATTAAGTGGTTATTACTTTAGATATCACAACCAAGTTCTTGTTTTGGAAAAAAATTTAAAACTCTGGTTTTTCCCTAAATTTATTTTCCGTTGCATTTTCCAAACCTGATTTTCCAATATATGACCCATTCGGGTAACCATTATTATCATTTTAAACCCAAACATCTCTCAAAGCCCCATTTCTCTAAACATACTTATAGATCTATGTTTCCTTAACAGACAGAGTCATGAAACGTACCTAGATGTGAAAAAAATCACTAGAAATATCCAGGATGTCAAACTCAGCTCAGAGCAATGTTTCTATCTTTCTTTAGCCCTAGATCTTAATGTTTTCAAAGGAAAGGGGGAAAAAGATATCCCCCTTAAGCAAACCGGAGTGTCCTTTTAACTTAACCCAAGTCTCTATTGGAACTTGGTAAATGTCACATCAATACTGAGTTGTCTCATCCAAAACCTGCCACATCCAAGAAACTTATTCAATTTCTCCTTTAGCCTATAACCCTTCTAGTTCATGTTTAGTTAGTTCCTAACCAGCTTACCACACAAATTAACTGGCACGAGACTATAATGGTTACGGGGTGTGCTATGCCACTAGCGTGAAATCATATCCTAAAGATCATTTTTTCTGTAAGCATAAGTCTTATTTCACTAGTTATAGTAATCAAACATGGTATCCTTATTTACTTATTTTCATATTGGAGTCCGCCCATTCTAAATGCCAAAAAGTGTATCTAGGTGAATACTATTTCCTCAATCATACTTCTTTATGACCATACGCCATATCCATATATGTATACATTCATACCATTATTCTGTGATTTGTCACACTTTGTCCTTTTCATGATTTCTTGTCCATTTCTGTTTTAGAGGACCATACACACAATAATATTTTTGATTCGCCATATACCCTGGCGTGTTCCAACCTCACTTGTTTATAACTTATTGCCATATAGGCTTTGTCGTGAAATTCCCTATGGAGCCTTTTCTTTCAGAATCCGCCAGATCAGAGCGTTTCAGGTGCACTCGAAAAGTTCTTACACTTAATCAAATCCTTACGTCGGACGCTTAAAACTTACTCCTTAAGCCTTACTTCTTAAACAATGTTTCAGACATTTAAGGTTTCACCAGGCGAGATGTTATAGGGCATGTTTATCAACTTTTAAAACTAAGCTATCTAGAAAATATGTATTCACCAACTAACCCACAACAAACCACTCTAAAACCAAAATGAAAATAGCAAAAATTATAAAAAAAAATAGAAAGAATAACAAATGCGAACAAAAAGGAGAAAAAGGAAACTTACACTGTGTTTGTTGTGATGGATTTGTTGTATGAGTCAAGGAAGTTTCGCGTTTTCCAAGCCAAAAGAGTGAAATACTTGTAAAAGTAGAAAACTAACCAAAAATAAAACAAAAAGAAGAGAGATTGTAAAGAGAAATTGAGGAGATTGAGAGAAAATAGAGAGGGGGTTTTTAGGGATTTGGGGTTGAATTTCGGGAAAATGAAGAAAATGGGGTGTTTTTAGGTGTTTGGAAACCCTCCAAAACATGCGGATTGCGATACCTGAAATTGGGTATCGCCTAACCCGACTTGGGTATCGTGATACCCAAGGTAGGATATCACGATATCCCCTATTTTTAGGCCCTTCGCATTCCATTATGTTTGAGGCATCGCAATACTGAGGGTTGGGTATCGTGATATGTAACGCGTAGATTTGTGCAAGTATACACAGTCGTTATCAAGTAATAAGTAAGTATAAGAGTTATTGTCTCCACAGGGACTGTATTTAAATCGATACTTGTAAAATTACTATTCACAAATTGGTTAAGAAAAACACAATAATTTTGGGTGATAGGTGTTAAATTAAATTAATAACTAAATGCAAGTTAATCTAAATGCAAATATGATGAATAATGCAATGAAATGGCATAGTAGCAAATCCACAAGCTTTAACAATAAAAACATGAATGAGCTAGAACAGTTACAACATTTGACTAAATTTATCTTTCATCATGTTTAACAATGTCCAGAAAGTATTCCATGACAACTTGATCTTTCATTAACTTGAAACCAGTTATAAGTCCTTTCAGAATCCTTTACTTAGAAAAACATGCATACTACCATGATCATATTTAACTAAGGATTTCTTAGAGTTATGTGAAGTAACAGGGACGGATTAGGTTTGAAACACTTTAATCACACAAATCTAAAAGGTTATGCAAGGTAATAGAGCTCTCTCGAGTTATTACGAACCTTTAATTTAATCAAGCTAGGATATAAATTAAGCGTGCATCTTTCAATTATTGCATCCATTAATCATCATCTAGCTAGGATTGATAAACTAATTCTAATGCATTGAAACACATTTTAATGAATGAAATACATGAGTTTAATTGACAGCATGAATGATTGAGGCACAGACATCATAAACATGAATCAAATGAACTTTGTCAAATTAATGTAATCATTCCAGCTGAAAAAAATTAAGCTATCATTGTTAATGAAAAAACATAAAAATAATCTGCGATCATATTTAATAACTAAGAACAAATTAAAGATAAGAAAGAATAAACTTTGAATGATTTCGGCAGTCATCCAAAAATAAGTCGCAAAGGCTTCCTTCGATCCTTGTGTTTGCTCCTTCGCAAAATGCTCATCAAGGTGGCCGATCAAGAGAGAATTTTCTCAAGGAATTTGTAACACCCCGACCCGCGTCCGTCGCTGGATTAGAGTTACGAGGCATTACTAAACAAAGCATACATCTGAACAATTTACAAGTACACATAAACAAGTCTCTTAAATCAATCAAATTTTAAATCATAAAGCTAACATAAACTCTTTATAATTTATTCCATATTTTAAAACGAACATATATGTAGTCACATAAATCATAAGCAAAAATATCAAATAAATCAAAAATCTCTTTTTCATAATCGGCACATCATGCGTTTACATTCAATAACTTACATTGACTGAATTTAATAGACTTATCATTATATTTCTATATACAACTTAGTCATTAAAATTCAAATAACAAAACCAATTTACTTAAAACACATATACCCTTCTAGTTTTATTATAACACAAGTCACTATTCAAATGGTCAAACCCAAATACAAAAGCTGAAAATAAACTTGCTAATTCATATGTTTTAGTAAATAACTATTTTCATTCAACTAAATTACATCGCATAATTAATATTACATAGTACCGAACCAAAATATATTGTTCCATAATTAGCAATTTATAACAAACTCATCACTAATATATATATATAACATGTTCGTATGTAAGTAGGCTTAATACACTAATCATAATTAGTTCATTATGTACATATTAAACACTTATTAACCTATTACAAGATTGTGCATGTGTGTACTCCAAATGGGTCATTTCCGACATCCATATTTCATTATCACTACAAAACTAATTAAGACATATTCGGTCATTATAACACTCAAACCATAGCATATTTATGTTTTCTTAATATTCTCCAAAACACATACTTATCAATATAAATATGAACACCAAAACTGAATCATATAATCACTTACACTTTCAAATCAAACATAATTTAAATACACCACATGTATATACAATATTTCTAAATACCTAATTATCACATAACATAATCTTAATTCAACTAACATCCAATATTAATCTTATTGTCAAAACACATAACTAAATATCACCTTTTTATTCAACTTATATCACAAGACTTTAATATCTAACATAAACCAAATTTATCACATACATGTAACTTGAATATCTCATTCAAATGCAAGCTCAAATCATGATCAAATGTAGTCAAATTCAAGCATAAAAATTGAACACATCAAGCACCCATTCAGAAACACATAAAACCCAATTTAAACAAAATGATCATGAACAAGCCATTTTTAAACCAAACCGAACACAAGCATGGAAATTAAACCATTTTTGTATGGCTATTTATATATTATGATCCAAAACTAACCAAAACATAATCAAGCCTATACATGCCATAAGATCGAGTTCAACTTTAACAAAATACCAAAAGAAGTCGATAGTGTGATAGACTATGCTGATGATCCCCGAGCTCGTAACACGACTCCCAAAATCTATAAAACAGAGGTAAACAAAAACACACACAGTAAGCTATTAAAGCTTAGTAAGTCATAAGCAAAAATTCATATATATATATATATATATATATATATATATATATACTAATACTTATTCCATCATTAAGTTAAAATAAACCAAATATTCTAATATTTTGTACCATATAACACTTTAATAAAAATCACATTGTATTTTCATATAAACAAACCATATGGCCAAATACACATAAATATTTAGCAAAGCCAAATTTTCAACAAATCATTATGCCAAAACATGCTTATATTCAAATGGTTAACTCATACTCTATATTTCATTTGAAACTATTATCAATTTAAAATAATCAACTTACCTTAACACTAATTAAGCAAATGGCTAACACATACTTGAATAATTTAGCTTTCTTAACACATTTTTTTGCTTTTACTATTTCTCACATAAGATTTATAGAACATAGAACCTTGTATAAAACACCGGCATAAAGCCTGCTAGGTACAAGCCCGATATATTTCACCGGCACAAAGCCTGCTAGACATAAAGTCTGAAGTAATTCACCGACATCAAGTCTGCTAGGCATTAAGCCTGAAAATCTCAGATACAAGGATGATCTTTCGTATAATTCTTTATGTTTACATAAGTCTTACTCAATAACCGTATCTCTGTAAGAATTAAATTATATTCAATTCTTCATAGCAAACAAACATTCGAACCACATATGTATAATTTACAACATTAAAATTCAGCTCAAAGAATTTATAACCTATGTTCGAACCACATATGTATGTAAAATTCATACATTAAATTCAGCTCAAAACTTTGTAACCTATATTTGAACCACATATGTATATAAAATTCATACATTAAATACAGCTCAAGAACTTTATATATATATATATATATATATTCGAACCATATGTGCATATATATATATATAATTCATAATATTATGTTCACTCAAAGAACTTATATCATACATTCAAACTTTATATATATAATTCATAACTTTAATTTCAACTCAAGAAATTAAATCTTACATTCGAACTACTTATCCATGTAAATTCTACTATTAGTTTCATATCATTGAACTTAAACCGTACTTTAGCTAATATACATGTAATTTATACCATTAATACCAACCTCCCAAAATCAATTTCTATGTTCAACTATCACATAGAAAAATCACTAAGTTTTATTCAATTTATATTCTTTTAGTTCCACTTACTAAATGTATGATAGATATATTTATATAAATTCCAATTTTATAACATTTAAATTACTATTAGACTTACCTCGGATAGTAAAAATTGAAATCGGATAATTAATCGACGATTTTGGTTTTCCCGATCTAGCTCCGATTTCTTTGGTTCTTGATCTAAACATATTCAAAATGAGCTAGTTTAAATATTATTAACTTCAATTTAATCCAAAAACACATAAATGGAAAATTACAAATTTGCCCTAACATTTTACATTTTCACAATTTAGTCCGAATTACACAAAACACAAAACATTCAAATTTTGACTATACTATCGTTAGGCTGAAACTTCATTATACTCATACAAGTCCATGCATTTCATTTATTTCGTATTTTAGTCCCTCAAAAATTTATTTTCACAATTTAGCCCTAAATACTCAAATTCATCAAAAATCCCAAGACAAAACATGTTAATCTAACACATATATTTCATATTTCATCAACTAACATCATAAAACTCAAACATCCATCAATGGCACATTTCAAAATCATCATCAATTCACAAAATTGAAGCATGGGTTTTGAAGAACACAAAACAACGATATCAAAAACGTAAAAATTATCAAAAACCGAACAAAGAACTAACCTTAATCAAAATTCAAAATGGCCGAACCCTTAGCTTGTTCTTTCCTTTTTCTTTTCTTTTACATTCGGTTAGTAGAAACAAAAAAATGATCATGGCTTTTTAACTTATGTTTGTTTTTTTTATTATAATAACTTTATAATATATTATTTATTATTATAACCTTTATAATTATTATAAAAACTATATAATATATACATAGTGCCGTCCATTCATTAATTCAATGGCAAAATTGCAACATGAAACCTTCATATTAAAAGAACAACCACTATTTGGCCCTTCTAAAAATAACCACTAAATTTTTATTTTACGCGATTAAGCCATATTCTCAAATTAAGCACTCAAACAATAAAATTAATTCATGAAACTTTCACACATAATAAACACAGAAAAAAATATTAAAATATTTTTCGGACTGGGATGTGTGGTCCCGAAACCACTATTCCGATTTGGGTCAAAATCGGGTTGTTACAGAATTGCTAGCTAAGGGGAATGGGGAGAATGAATGGCTTTATGCGTGAAGAGGAGAGGAAATGAACAAGTGAAAAATGAAGAATGAATAAATGATTGATGTTGTGAAATCGAAGGCCTATTTATACTTGAAGGGATGCTTAGAGGTTTGCTAAAAATATCCGAACCATCCCTTGAAAATGCCGTTCACTTGGCCGACCATGAAATGTGGAGAAGGAGGTTGATGGTTGGTTGATTCATGCTTGATTTCACGTATGAATCAAGCAAGGGTTGGACGGTTTCTTGGGTGTTTGTTGGAAGCTGATTTTTAATTGTTTTACAAGTGTAAGGACCTCTGAATAAATCTTCCAAAAGTTGATTTTGGGCTACTCATATGCCCTTTTCGAATTGGGCTTCTTTCCCCTTTACTTAGATGGTTTTGTGACCCAAATAACTATCAGATTTGCTCTTTAATTAAATCAACTTTAACTGTATCAAAATGGCTTTCTCTTGCCCCAATTTGCTTGCCCTTCTTGTCCAACTAAGGTTAAATATAGCTCCTGTCCATGTGTAATTAATAAATAAGCTTCTCAACTTATTAATTCCATGGTCCCACTACAACAATTAAATAAAGTAAATTATTATGTCATATGAAATAATTAAATTATGCAAAAATTTAATACATAAAAGCATAAAATTGCATACTTTACTAAATCATGCCCATTTTCTTAATGTAAACAAAATTCACCTAATTAAATATAAAATATTCGGGATTAACATAGTTTTTTAAGTCAAAAGGTGTCATAAATAACTATAAAAATCTATATGATACAAAAAAAATTGACTTTTAAAGTTCTTGGGGTATCGCGATATTAGGGATCTGATATCATGATACCAAAAATATTTTTGGCCCCCTAATGAAACTAATCTAGATATTGTGATATCCCCCCTTGGATATCACAATTCATTCAACAATCTCGAAAGCTTCTACAAAATCATCATTTTTTCTTAATCATCCAAATTCTCTCCCAACAAATCTAAAATGCAAATAATTACTAATTAAAATCCTAAACTACAAGCAAAAAAGTACTTGGACTCCATGCTTAGAACATTTAATTATTTACAAATTTTTGGACTCCATTGCCACATGTGACAATTTAAAAATACAACTTGGGGCGGTCAATCACACCACCGAAATGATGTTTCAGCGGTGTCCTCAATACTTGGATATGCCTTTTGTTCAATGTGCGGCTGAGGCCTCCAAATAATTGTATTGTCCTCCTTATCCTTGTTCGTTTTCGGATTCTCCTGTGTGGCGCGCATACACCTGAAAAAATATTCCATAAAAGTTACAAATTTTTTAGCATGATAAGGTCTTGTTTTAACTACTTGATACTCATACCCTTGTGATGGCAGCACCTCTTTAGACTTAGGCTCCGGCTCTACACATTTGAAAATATCAATTTCTCCCTCACTGTCCATAGTCAACGCACCCCCTCCTGTATCTATAGTAGCTCTAGAAGTGGCCAAGAAATGTCTCTCTAAGAGGATAAGAATTTTAAGATCCTCGTCAAAGTCAAGCACGATAAAGTCAACGAGGAAAATAAATTGCCTAACCATCACTAACATGTCCTCAAGGAATCCCTTAGGACGTACCAAATATCGGTCAACTAATTGCAAAGTGATTGTCATTTCCTTAGTCTCTCCCAAGCCTAACCTCATATAGATGGACAATGGAATGAGGCTAATATTTTCCCCTAGATCACATAGGGCTTTTCCAAAACTAACTCCACCTATCTCTATTGGGATTGTAAAGCTATCGGGATCCTTTAGCTTAGGAGGGACTTTTCTAGACACAACCACATTTCATTCCTCATTAAGATCGATTTGCTCTCCTCTCCCTATTTTCTTCCTATAAGACATAATGTCCCTAAAGAATTTAGCACATTTGGGCATTTTTTCAATGAGCTATAACAAGGGGAGGTTTACATTCAAGGCCTTATACATATTTTGGAATTACAAGAACCCCTCACTCTTTTTCTTCTTCTTCTCCTCTAAGCGAAAGGAAATGGTATGGACTTTGGGCTTGGTGGTGGTGGTGGTGGTGGTTGAACGGGTCTAAAATCTGGTTCAACTTGTGTGGGTTCACTCTCATGTCCTTCTCTTCCACCCCATCTCGAGCACTAGGAGTACAGGTGCTCTCATCTTTCTCACTAATTTTTTTCTCCCTAAAATTTGATCAGATAGGTTCATTAACCACAGCCCCTGATCTAAGGGTGATCGCATTGGAGTGTTCCTTCCCTTCCCTCTTCGGATTAGGTTTGGTATTACTGGGTATGCTAAAGGCTAAGTTGTTTTACAAAAATTGCAAGACTTGGTCTAATTGACCATGGATTTGGCGCATATCGACTTGCACTACATGCAAGCCTGCCTCTACCTTACCCTAATTGACAGTGGGGGTCAAGACTATAGGCTGGTTTTCTCTCTTGATCTTGGGGTGCCTAAAAGGTAATGGAGGTTTATATGGTGCATTGGGTTTTAGAGGACTAAGGTTTTGGTTCCCTTGATTGAGAGGTCCCTATTGGTTTCCTCCCCACCTAAGGTTAGGATGGTCACGTTATCCCGGATTATAGGTGTTGGAGTAAGGGCTATATCCTCTATTCCCTATTGATAAAGGATGAGAAGGATGAACACGAAAGTGGATCGTAAAGTTTGTCAAAGTCGTGGATTTGACTTAGGGCTCTAGACTTTCGGAAAGAAACTTGGATTTTGACACAACCTGAAACGAAATTGAATCCAAGTCAGATAAAAAAATTAAAATAAATAACTAAAATAAAATAATAAATCAAAGATTAAGGAGGTGAATAAATAAGATAAATGGAAAGAATGTGGCGTGTAGAAGTCCTAAATAGCCTTAGAAACACAAAGAATCCTCAACCCCCTTCAAGCGGCTCTAATTTCCCCTCAAGAAAAAGTTTGAAGATGATCCCCACAATCTAAAAAGATTGTTAAAACTCTTCTAAATTAAACTCAAGAGAAATTCTTGAAAAGAAAAACCCAGAGAGAATTTATTAACTCAAAAGAGAAATAGAATAATAATGAATTGTTTGAATTGTGTACAATGCAAAGGCCTATATATAGGCTAGCTAAATAAATCTAAATAAAACTCCTAAGTATACTAGAACTCTAATTTAATTAGGAGTTTTATTTAATTAGGAGTTCTAATTAGGTTAAATAATGGGTTACATTATTTAACTATGTAGATAAATAAATCAATATGGTTGCCCTCACCATCATGTCTTGCATTAAAATGGGTTACATTTGGATAGTTTTGGACTTGCGCCATGGCTAAACTCATCTGTAACGACCTATTTTCAATGGTGTCAGAAACTGTGGTTTTAGGACCACAATTTCGATGAGCAAGTTGGTATTTTAATGTTTTTTAATGTCTATAAGGTTATATTAGGGTCGTATTAAATATTCGTTAAGAAATTTTAAGGTTTAAGTAATTAATTTAGTAAAAAAGGATTAAACTATAAAAGATGCAAAAGTTGGTTTCTATTATTTAAATGGATTTAATGGCTATGAAAAAGAAATTTCATGGACTTAAATGGTATTTATACCATATGTAAAGTTAATGGAAAATTATGGGTTTAATTTTGTCATTTTATAAGCTAATAAACTAAGGGTAAAATAGTAATTAAATAAATCTTAACCTAAATAAAACAAAATAGTGTCATCTTCCTAAATTTCTCTCTTCCACCAATTTTGAAGAAAAATAACACCATTTTCTTGGCTTTAAGGTTCGACCAACATAGGAGCATTACATGGTAAGATTTTGTGACCCGTTTTTAGCTATTTTTATGTTTTTAAGTTTGTTTTAGCTTAGTCTAGTTAGCCCAGGGGTTAATTTGTAAAACTGTTAAAGTTTGAGGGACTTATCGTGAATGATTTTATAGTGTTTGAGAGTTTAACTGATAGATAATTAAGTTTTGTTGTTAAGTGGCCATGTTTTTTTAAGTGATTTTTAGTGAATTTAAGGTTTAAGGATTCATTTGTTTAAATAGTAAAATTCATTGATGATTATGTGAAACAGAAGGAAATATGAGTTGTTTGGGATCTTATAGAAAAATCTGCTAGCATGGTTTTGGGTTAAAAATGGCTAAATTGCGAATTTTGGGTTTATGGACTAAATTTTATAAAAGTTAAAATGTTAGGGGTAAATTCATAATTTTATATTAAAATGGATTACAAGTTAGAATCCATAAATTTAAGCTATTTGAAATACTGAATTGAATTAAATTATTATTTAGATCAAGAAAAGAATCAACCAGATTTGAATTGAGGGAAAGCGAAAGTCTCGGATAAGTTTTCAACTTAGCTATAACAACTGTGGTGATTGAGGTAAGTTTGTATGAGTTGTATACTTACTAAGTGTTGTTTAAATTGATTATTAGTTAACATTATGTTGGATATAATTTGATTCGGTAATATTATGATGGCTTGAATACTTGATGGTTTAATAGTCTCGTTTGAACCTTAAGAATTCTTAGGATACAAACGACATGTCATTAGGGATTATATCTTTCGGGTGCTAGTCTTGGATGTCCTACTGATGGCTAAGGTCTTGCATTTGTTGTGTATTCTCCACAGCTCGTGTGAGCAGCATCGTGTAGCTAACATCCTGACCCATAGCTTGTGTGAGCAAACCCATTCCACAACTTATGTGAGCACTATTGGAAAAGTTACAGTTACAAGAAAAGGCACACTTTGTGTAAGCATTCCTGAGTATCTGATGTTATTCTATATGGTTCAAAGAGCAATTAAAGGTTAATGGAAAGGCATGTATGCAAACTTATTGTTGTTAATGATCTTAAGAAATGGGTAGTTTGGTATTTTCAAATGAATGAAAAAGATTACTAATTAACATATGAGAAAAGATGAATGTATACAATTCATTTCATGACATATGCCATGTTTTTGTGATGTTACATCTTTAAGTTATTTACTAACAAAGTGGATTGCTGTGAATAGGAAAGTAAATATCTATAGGATTTAATGAGCATGGTTGAATGATTTAACATTTGATGTTCGGTAAGTTTCAGTTTCTCTTATACGAGCTTACTAAGCACTAGTTGCTTACATAGTTGTTTTTCCATTTTTTTAGTTGTTTTTTCATTTTTTTTGTAGGTCATCGAAATCTCGATTAGTTGGAATCTTGCCGGAGTCCTATCACACTATCCAGCAATCGCTTTGGTAGTTTTGGTTACTTTGGCTATGGTTATAAATGGCATGTATAGGGCTTGTATGTAATAGGTGTTTTGAATATGTTATTTGGTTGACTTCATATGTTATGTCTTTTGTGTACATGTTGCCTGGACTTGTAATGCTTTGGAAAGTTGTGTGTTTTGGTCAGTTTTAAGTGCATTGTACATATATGGCTTGAGACATGTTTATTTGTGATTGAAATGGTTAAATGATATGTGGTTGTGGTGATGTATGTTTAAGGTATAATGTTATTTTGAATGAAGTGATTTTGGTGTGAATTGTGGTGCCTTTGAATGGCATATTGGTTAGAATTTATAGGTTGATTGATTTTGTATGTTTTGAGTGTGTATGGAGAGTGTTTTGGTCAATTGAATGTATGTGTAAATGGTCTATCTTGTTGGGAAAGGATAGGTATTGAATTGTCTTGTTTTAGGGGCTAAGTTTAGAGCCCTACACGGTCACCCTACACGGCCATGTTTCATTTATATTTTAGGTGCAAGCCTCACACGATCTGTAACAAGGCCATGTGTCTCAAAACAGTTTATTACACGATCTGGCACACGGCTGTGTGACCTAACATTGAATGCACACACAGTTTGGTATACGGCTTGCGACACGACCATGTGGCCCTATTTCGAATACTCACACAATTGGACACACAAGCTGAGACACGGTCACATGTCCCTACTTCAAATATCCACACGGCCTGGGCTATTTCACATGGCTGTGTGACCCCTGTTTCCCAAATTTGTAAGTTTTTTCCAAAATTTTTTGATTTGTTTCAAATTCATCCCCAATTGTCCTCAAATTGGTTTTGAGGTCCCCAAAGGCTCAATTTAAGGCCTAAATGTGTATTTTAGTCATGATTGTAATGTGTTATTAGAAATGGATATTAAAATGTATTATTGTTCTGTTTTGAAGTTAAAGATTCTGTTTTATACAACAATGTTCTATAACCCTAATCTGGCAATAGAGACAGGTTAGGGGTGTTACATCATCTCCAATTGATTAAGCCTTTCGAGGATTTGTTGATACTTGTCCTCGCTACCAACAGTATTCATTGCCGATTGTTTGGCCCAATATATGAACCACTCAATTGGCCACATGTAAGAGTTCATCGCCATGTCCTCGATAAGTTGACAAGCTTAAGTGTACATCTTTGACATGAATGCTCCAGCAGACGCTCTATCAAGATTAGAGCGTAATCTTGTAACACCCTATACCTGGTCCGGTCATTTCCAATAACACATTACAATCATGTTATTCAATCATATTTGAGCCTAAATCATTCATTACTGAATAGTGAATAATGTTAAAGTTTTTATAGTGAATAATGTTATTCAATCATGTTATTACATTACAACTATAAAAACTTTAACATTATTCACTATTTAGTAAAAAAATAACTAAATCATTCATTTAATAACTATATCACATTCATCTCCATGTTATTCAATCATATCTGAGCCTAAATCGAGCATATGAAGCCTTTAAAACAAATCAGGAACAATTCTAGACTAAACTGAAACTTTTATAAGAATTTAGGTAAATAGTGAAAATAGAGGTCACATGGCCGTGTGGGTAGGCCATGTGATAGAGCTTAGCCCGTGTGGCTCAAGAACATGGCCGTCTGACCAACCTGCGTAACTCTCTGTGCATGTGTAATTTAGGGTCACACGGCCGTATCGCCAGGCCATGTAATTCTTTGTGATCATGTAAACAATCTTACATGAAAAATCAAAGCGGCTACATGGTCGTGTCATGCAACTATGTGGGACACACAGTCGTGTCACAGACCGTGTACGCCCAAAATACCTTCAAACACAAGCCAATTCACCTACAATTTATTAGACATTAAGGCATACAGTTACCATCACATTAGCCTATTCAAACTGTACCAAAACATGCCAAAATATGCTAATTCACATTAAACCTATGTGCCTAACCAATATGCCCTCGTTGGCACCACATTTCAAAATAAACAACCATCCAAAACAAGACATAATTCAAATGGCACAAAACATGACCAAATGATCACCAACATGCATATACCAAAACCCTATTTGCATGCCACTTATAACCGGTCAAAATAAACATATAACTACCAAAAGAGTTGACGAATAGGGTGATCTTCAAAAACCAATCCAATCAAAAGCTTGTATTTGACGATCTACAAAAAATAAAAATCACATAGAGTAAGCTTAAGTAAAGCTTAGTAAGTCCGTGTTGAACTTAAATTTTAACTTCTGTGACTGTTGTAACTAAAATTTAAGTTAAAATTTAAGTTCAACACGGACTTACTAAGCTTTACTTAAGCTTACTAACATGAGTTATGGGTTGGGATGTTAGGCTATAGGATGTTGCCCACACGAGTTGTGACAAATCCACTACAAATGTAGGACCTCAGCCATCGGTATGACATCCAAGACCAGCACCTGAAACGGTAAATAACCCTAATGACATGTCATTTGTATTCTAAACGTTCACGAGGTTCATAGGGGTCGCGATTCAAATCCATATCATATAATTACTTAAGAATTTCTTTGTCACATGAATGCAACTATATAATTTCTCCATTTCAATCATGACCCTCAATTATAATTTCATTTCAATTTGATCCACTTCCACAACTTAATATTTACTATTGAAGCAAATCTAAAAACAACATACTTAGATATTTAATAATTTACAAAATAGAAACTAAATCAATTAATTTATTATGCAAACTTACCTAATCTAAAAATGGCAACGAACACAACACCGATGATTACACCGCTAACTTTCCTTTCCTGCAATTATTCTCTGATTAACTCGTTTCTTAATCTAAATATAATAATTTAATTCAACTATCTAATTCAAATACTTTTAAATACTAAAATTCATTAAATTGACCCTTTAATCAATATTTTACACTTTTACCCTAACCTTTTACCTTTTATTCAATTTAGCCCATAAACCCGAAACTTTCAAATTTATCACAATTAAACCAACTCCATGCTAGAAGAAATTTCCCCTATTCAATTTCAACCCATATTTATTTAAAATTTAGAAATTACATATCAATTTCAAAATATCATCAATTTAGTCCTTATGTTCAATATTAACAAAATTACTTTATAAAATAGTCCTTAAACATTTCATAGCTTCCATATCTACAATTTTCTATCAAAAAAATCTAAGATTCATCAATGGAAAGTTTTAAGATCTTTAATAGCTTTGAAAACGGAGGTACAGATTAGTTGGACCTAGTTGCAACAATCTAAAAAACACAAAAATTACTGAAAATGGATAACAAAATGACTTGCATGAACTTAAGCAAGCTTGTTCGAATCTTCCAACCCCAATAAATGGTGTTTTCAATTGAAGAATTCCAAGTGAAGGAGATGATGGCTTTGATTTTGTTTTAATTTATGCTTTTATTAATTAAATTATCATTTTACCCTTTAATAATCATTAAAATTTCTTATTTACCAAGCCAAGACCCTCAATTCATGTTTTTACAACCATTAAACTTATATAAACTAATAGCGATTAACTTTTGTAACTTTTACGATTTAGTCCTTTTTCTTTACTTAACTATCCAAACGTCAAAATTTCTCGATCAAATTTCAATATACCTATATTTTAACTCCATAAATATTTAATAAAAATATTTACAATCTCGATTTACAGAAATGAGGTCCCGATACCTCATTTTTTGAAACCACTTGACTTCGAAGACAAATCACTTGTACTTAACTATTCATTCAATTAACAAAATTTATCATATAAAAATTCAATATTATACTATATTTGACTCATAATATTAAAATATAATATTTACAAACTCACTCGTCAGATTTGTTATCCCGAAACCACTATTTCTGACACCACTAAAAAATAAGGTATTACAAATCTTTTAAACTATGATATGGACACTTGCGTAGCATTAGCTTAAAGCACTCCCATACCTCACATAATGACTCTCCTTCCAATTGCTGAAAATTTGTAATATCTATTTGAAGCTTCATTGTCTTACTCGGGGAAAAGTAATTTGCCAAAAACTTGGTCACTAACTCGTCTCAAGTATTAATGGAATCTACCAGCTGTGAATCTAATCACATAAAAGTATCATTAGTAAAAGAAAGGGAATAATCAAAGATGGATAGCGTCACCAGATACCCCATTGTACTTAAAGGTATCACAAATGGTTAGAAATCGTTTAAGGTGTTGGTTTGCATCCTCATTCATTGACCCTCAAAATCAAAGGTTCGATTGTATCATCTTGATCATTGTCAGTTTGATTTTGAAGCTACCTCAAAGAGCATCCAAGTTGGACATCGCATAATCGCGCAAAGTTCATTGCTCCATGAGTAAGTGTGGTGGTTGTTGAATCTCTACTTGCGAATTTTCAATAGGTTGATCTCTTTGTGGAGGTGGCACGTCCCTAGGATGTTGCACCCTCCTCGCGTGTGTGATGATACATTCTGGTTTTGACTCATGGTAAGACACCGTTACCGGTCCGATTCATACAACGCCTCCTACAAGCATAAAAGTGTTACATTGGAACACCAAAGAATTCCAAGGATCGAACCTAAAGGAGATGGCGATTGAATAATAGATAGCATACACAATAGAGTCTAAGCAGTTACTAATAAAATTTTATAGTACAACAAATCATAAAAAAGGAAATTTTTGCAAGAAAATTAATTACGCTAATGTAGGGACTAAATTGAAAAGAGTATAAAAATAAGAATTCAACCAAACAAATGACTAGCAGTGGTTGGTTGATTTCAATGTGGTTCATCGGTTCTCAAACAAGGGATTTAAATCGCTTAAATTACTAAGTGGCTCAATTTTATCTTTTGATCTTAATTTTACTGACTCAGATGAATTAGTTCCGATTTATCTCTCGATCTCATCGGTTAATCTAAGACTAATGAATGACTGCGCAACAAGATTACCTTCTAGTCTCCAACATCCCGCCCGTCAAAGCATTAGTGTTCGAATATTGTTTAAGGCAAGAAGGCATAGAGAGTAAGTCATGAGTGTATATAGTGTTAGAACTCGACTAACTATAAGAATTCTATAAGCACGCCTAGAATGCCCCGATTTTGGCTGACACAAGGTCTAGCACATAGCCTTAAAGAAGTGTGATTGGCAAAGTATTATTCGCCCAAATGCATATTTGGCGTATAGAGTGAGCAGACTCCGAAATGAATATAAGTGAATAAGGGTTCCATTTTATTTTACTATGATCAGTGGGATGAGATTTGTGGTTGAAGGAAGTGATTTTTAAGGTATGAGTTCAGGTAACGACCCAAAAGCCAGTGGTGTCAGAAAATGTAGTTTTGAAACCCCGTTTTCGTAAATCAGACTCGTACATATTTTTATTAAATATTTACAGAGTTATATCATAAATGAATTGAAATTCAATTAGGTAATTCTAACAAAATAAATTTTAATTAGAGTATAATGACTAAATTGTTTAAGTGATAAAAATGTGATTATTATTAAATTATAAGCTAAACCATATTTAAGGGACTTGAAAGGAAAATATACCTTTGTTTTTTTTAGTGTGGTTGACGATCATGATGTACATATATACATTATTTATAAAATATATATTATTATGTTAACATTAATATGTTAACATTAATATATATGTTATAATTAATTACATAAAAGTAAACCATAATAAAATATGAGAAAGTGGATTGAAAGAGAAATCATAATATTTTTTCATCCTAGGCATTTCGAAAGCAAAAGAGAAGGGAGAAGAACGCACGGCTTAGGGCTTAAAAAATCAAGCTTAAATTGGCTAGTACAATTTGGTACTTTTCTTGTAATTTTTATATTATTTGAATCCCGATACTATGAACTAACCGATCCATGTCTTATTTTTTTGTGTAAGTATTGTGATATGCATGTTTAAGACAACGCTTAAAAAAGTATCGGTTTTGCCTAACACTATGCTGATATTTGTTATACATTTACAAACTACATAAAAGTGTTGCTATAAGAAAAGCATAAGATGACTGTTTTTGAGTTATGTCAGCCTTTTTTTAACTTTTTAGGTGTCGGCAAAATCTATTATATTCCAACTTTTTGGGTATTTCTGATTTATCCCACTATTTCGTTTGACGTTTTCCCTTTTCTAAAACCCCCAAAATCAAATCCCTAAAATTTCCTCTCTTCTTTTTTTTCTCCGTTCGTTCTTTTCCCCTCTCTATATCGTATAAAAAATTTCATAAACCTTAATGATTTTCGTTCAAACCACTGATTTTACAAAGGAGGTTGATTTGATTTCAGTAATCTGATTTCTTTTTTAAAGTAATTCGAGGAATCTCGTTTCACCAACTTGAAAGGTAAATAGGCAACAGTTTTATTTCAATAATCTAATTCCCCTTTCTTTTCTTTTCTTTTTTTTTCCTAATTTTTATAATTTTTTTCTGATATTTTTTATACAGGAAGTTCAAATTTCTCTGCTTGTACTTCAATTCCTGGTATTTTTCATATAGGGAGAGAGCAAGAGGAGCAGCGACCGGCGAGAGAGATGGTAGGAGCGTTTTGGGGAACAAAAGTGATGGAGATAGTGAAGAAGCATAATTCTGGTGATCTCGTTTGGAAGAGAATTAAGCTCACTTCCACCCGCAAGCCAACGCCAAGAAGCATCTCCATCGCGTTTGGCAGGTTCTTATACCCTTCTCTTTTTTTTAATGCCAAAACCTTTCTTCGTCTTGGGTTTTTGCGTTGCTGCTTGATTCTTTATGCTCTCAGTTGATTCACTTAGTTGTTCGGAAGTAGTTAGACCTATAGGGAAAATATGAACTGTGGAAGAAGGTTGTGAACAAGTTCAAGTTAACATTTGATAGTTTATCACATTTAGAGCTTAGTTGCAAATTACGTATCCACAAGCAATTGCACAGTCAATCATACATGCTCAAGATAGCTTTGAGAGTTTAACTTCATTTGGTACAATCTCTTGTTAGTTTAGATTTCGTCTTAGGATTATTTACTATTCATGAAAAATGTTTTCCTCTTTGCTTTGTATGTGTGTGCGTGTGTCCCTTTCCTGTAGCTCTTACAAAACGGTTCTTCCATTTTATGGCCACTGGCATGTGTCTGCTAAAGTTCTGTTTTTGTTGTTTTTAAAGGGGTTTTGTGGTAGGCTTGCATTACATTGTGTTTACTTTTGTAGTGTACTTTGGATGATGGATTCAAATCCCCATTTTACACTCTCTATTTGTGAAAAACATTATTATGAGAAAAAATTTATTTAAATTTCTCATATTAGGTTGCCTACTTGCTATGAATTTATAGTCATGGTGGCACTTGGACAAAAGAATCATCATATATTATCTGTTTTTTATCAAATAATTAAATGTTAAGAATATACATTATTTGAATAATAAAATGTTTGATTTACATATTTGTGTGAAACTCTTTGCATATTTTTAACTGCTATTCATTGTCCTTTTGTTGTTCTTTTGCTTTTTTGCTCTACAGCTAGCTTTGATGAAAAATTAGAGCAGCTACAAAAAAAATTGAGGCCTTAATTAGGTTCTTATTTTGTTTTTATGGAACCGATTGATATACCGGTCTGAACAAAGGGGTTGAACCAATTGAATCAAAAATTATGTTCATTCAATAATAATAGTTCCTTTTCCTTTTTTTTCTCTTTAAATTTCTTAAATAAAAGTGAAAATCTTTGCAAACGCACTCTGCGAAAGACGAATTGTTTTTTTAGGCAATTTTGTTCGTTTGCTATATATAATTCATCCATATGAAATCTTATGTATATGTTTTTGTATGATTGATGAAGAAGAAGATGGCTATGAGTTTAATTTGTTTAATTCATCTATATGAAATCTGATGTCTTTGTTGCTTCCTGCTAGTTTATCTGCTGAACTTCTTTTGGTCTATTGGTAACTGGGTTTAGTGAAGAGAATAGTTATCTTTGGATTTAGTAGTTGTAAGTTGTTAGTATATTTTATCTTTGGATTTAGTAGTCGTAAGTTGTTAGAATATTCAAGTTTGGTCGAAACAAATAAAAAAGTGAAAGAGATATCTTAGGAAGATGGTTACCTCCTAAGTAATTTGGATTATCTTTTTAATGCAAATTTAATTACACGAACTAACTCAATTAAAGTAGGATTTTTGATAATTTAAATGAAACATAAAATTGAATGTTTTTCTAAAAATATTACACTTATGATTCTGATATGCACATGAAAATTCAATGTTTGACACCAAGAACAAAACCCATGTTTGTATCATTTTCTGTCGTTCCTTCCCTTTTTTTTTTTTTTGTTTTCCTTTAAATGTTGTATTGGATCATAAACACTTGCAATGGATTATTTCAGGGACAATGAATCAAAGTAGACAAATTCCCATGAAGAAGGTAATAGCACTGAACACTCTCATGATCTAAGCCTTAACTCGGATGGTCCAAAGAGTTTAATAGCAAATAATGATGGGTCATCCCCAAGTTCAGCCCCACGCCAAGAAGAACTTGTGAGTACGGTTGCAATTTCAGACTGTATTAGCTTTTATGTAGTACAACATCAATATCAATGTCCATCGTCTTAGGTACTTTTTTATTTGTTTACTTTTGTACATTGGGTTGAATGTTGGTGGTAAACATTTCAGCTAAATTTTAGTGTATTTTGATTGTTGGATCAATTTTTGTAGTGAATATTCAACCTTTATTTTAATTTTAATTTTATATTTTTTAGTTGTATTTAAACCACAATTTCTATCATTATTCACTAGAACTGTTTATGAAAATATATTAATATTGAAATAATAAAAAATAGAAAAAAAAATTACCTTAGACGTGTCTATCCTAACCTTTTGAAGGTTGCCTTAGACAGGTCTATTCTAACCCTTTTAAGGTTGCCTTAGAACCTATCTATCCCAACCTTTTAAACGTCGCATTTGACATGGGCATGATCCAACTCTTTAAAGGTCGGCATAGACTTAGATGAGTCTATCTCAACCCTTTTAAGGTTGCCTTAGAACCTGTCTATCCCAACCTTTTAACGTCGCATTTGATGTAGGCATGACCCAACTCTTTAAAGGTCGGCATATGTATGCTTTATTTCGCCATTTTTTTTTATCTATTCCACCCTATGCCAACTTTTACGAAATGTCGACTTTGACTATGTTTTTCTCAACCTTTCAATAAAGGTTTGCTTATGTTGAATTATGTCGACGTTTTTTCAAGTGTCGCGGAATATGCCAACTGCACTATAGATGACGTTTTTTAAAGCATTGGGAGAAGCGTCGTGAAGACCTCTGCCAACCTTTTTTTGTATCGTCTAAAGTAAAAAAATAAAAAAAAAAGTGCCACGATAGGCTTGTTTTGTTGTAGTGCATTGTTGAGTAGTTAAAGCTTTAGGAATTAATTTGATAGATTTTTAAGTTAGAAGTGAAATGATTAAATTGTGAAGCCAAATGTTGATTTTGAGCAATAGGGACTAAATTGTGAAAATTTTGAAATTATGAGGTAGAATTGAGGAATAAAGAGTTAAATTTGGCTTAGAGTGAAATCGGTATAAAAATTTAGGGTTAAATGAGGAAGTTAGGTTAGTTCCGATTTTAGGGACTAAATTGAGTAAAGCGCAAAAGTTGTTTACATTAGCAATTAAATGAGAAATTATTTGTGTATTGAATATATATATGGTTTATTTATTTCCATAGCTAATGTAGACCTAGATTCCTCGAAAAAGAAGGGAAAAGACAAGGTCGTTGACGAATAGCTCGGAGTTTACGATTTGTGTTTCTATAATCCGAACTAAATTATCAATTGTTGCATATTTATTTGTTTGTTCACGGAAAGTAATTGAGATGAGATTTCTTGTTCTATTGGGCTTCTTGAATTAATAGATAGTTATAAGAATTTGATTGTAAATATTTGAAAAGTATATGTATTTTTTTTATAAGTGTGTGAATCGACTAAATGTTTTGAAATAATTGTGGTTGTGATTAATTTAAATAAATGTGAACTGGAGACATTGATTGGTATGAAAATGTGAAATGGTTACCCTATTAAATGTTCGGGTTGAGTCAGATATAGATGGCATGCCATAGGATAGGAAGAGTTCATGGTTACTTCGATTACGAGTGGATAAGGCACTCGGTGCCAATTTGATTTGGTTTAACCAATGAGACACTGGATGTTAACTTATTATAGCTCTGAGCGCAATTATTTGCTTCAGATTTATCTGATGAGGCACTGGGTGCCAAGCTGGTGTGTTGGTTAGATCCGTGTATCCGTTCGAGTCCGAGCTGTGTTAATAAGGAAAATAATTGGTAAACTTAAATTATTGATTTTGAAATGGAAAATGTTATTGAAATAAAAATGCTATTGAAATAGCAACTGATATGGAATGAAATGTATATTGAAAACCAAAATGGAAAATGGATATGTATGAGTTGAAAATGCCATGTTTTAGTACTAGGATAATTATGATGCAAAATAAATGTATTTATGAAATTGCATATTTGAATTGAAATTAGCATAGTATCATGTAGTATTAATTTGAGCGTTTAAATGTATTTATATTCTATCTTAAATGTTCGGATTATAGAAATACCACAGAGTTATACTCAGCGTGTGTTTGTTTTCTCGTGCGCAGGTTAGGTACTTAGTAGATCTATCCTCAACTCAGCATCCAGCAATGATCCCAAACTCAAATGTTGGTGAACGGTCTTTTGGTTGGTTTTGGCGTGTACCAAGGTTAAATATGATGGTTTGGGTTATTTAGTATTATGGTGTTCCTCTGTGGTATGTAAAAATTTATATATATATTTGTGTTTGATGGAAATGGTAAATTTTGTGAATAGTTTGAAAGTGTTTTGCTTTGGCTTATATGACATGTAATAGGTGAAAATTTGTATATGTCTTGATTGTGTGTTTATAAGTGATCTTGTTTTAGACCTTGGTGTATTGTACTCTTGTTGAGCTAGTTGATCACTTGATATAAACCTTATAAAGTGTTTGAGTTATGGTATAAATGAATATGTTTTAAATGGTAAGAGGAATGGTAAGTTTTGATATGATTCAATGTGTGTTTCTTTGAGCTTAAATGCAAAACATTTGGTGTATGCTTGTGACACGAGAATATGGTCTTGGTTTTGGATTGATTAAGTGTTTGAATTGAGGTGCCATTTGAGGCACATTGGTTAGATATTTGGATGTTTGCATAGGTGAAATTATAGTCTTTTTCTTCATGGATGAACTTGGCATGAAATGAATTTGTTAAGGATGAGATTTTACCTCTTTTGAAATAAGGTATTGATATTTTGGAATTTGGTATTGACACTTGACCATATGAATAGTTTTAAAACAAACAGAATGTTAAATTGGTATCGATTTTTAATTGAATATCGATACTTTTTCATACAGTATCAATACCACATAATAATTATCGATACTTAAGTTTTGAGATAGTAAACAAAATCACAATTTGGTATCGGTTTCACGTAAGTACCGATACAGTATCGGCACAAATTATGAAATATCGATACCAACTTTTAGACTTTGAAAATTTACTCTTTAAACCCATTTCATGCCTAAGTTATAACAAATAGGTTCTTATTGTTTTCAATTTACTATGTTATAAAGATATGTAAATTGGTGAATTATGTATAAACTTATTATCTATGTGTTAATAGTAGTTTAAAATTAAAAATTAAATTGTTTGTATTGAATAGTATTGATTTGTAACATTCTATTGCTCGGTTCCAGCGACCGGAATGGGTGAGGGGTGTTACAGTATATGCCAGTAGTATAGTACACCCTGTCATTGTGGTCTCGTGCCAGTTAGATTACAAGGTAAGCCGATTAGAAACTAATTGAATGTGAACTAAAAGAGTTAAAGGCTAAGGAGATAACCGAGTAAGTCTCTTGGAAGTGGACGATTTTGGATAAGACAACTCAGTATGGATGCGGCCTTTACCAAGTTCTAATAGAGACTTAAGTTAAAAGAGTACTCCGATTTGGTTAAAGGGAGATATCTTCTTTCTTCTAAAGTATTTAGATCTAGAGCTGGAGAAAACAAGAAGCATTTTTCCTATTTAAGCTGGATTTGAAATTCTAGGCTTTACTAAGTGATTTTTCTTCATGTTGAGCTGAGTTTTATGGCTCTAGAAAGGTAGATCTGCATGAATGCCTGAAGAATTAAGGTTTTTTATGGGTTATTTAGGTTTGAAATGATTGTAAAAGTTACTCTGATGGGTTTTAATGGTGATCTTCTATTGTATGAGGCAATGGTTGTTGTAGTATCTTATTGAGCGCGGGATCTGGAGTCTAAGCTGCCCTTCGAGGTTATCAGGTGAGTCTCTAAGCCGACTCTTGCATATATGTTGTGTGTTCTAGAAACTTTCGTGAAAAGTGACTGAAACATGAAACTGAATCTAGATAATCATGGTATGATGATGAATGTTTTATAGACCTTGTGTGTATGGATTGCATGAAATTTGAAAGATCTAAGCATGCAATATAAATCTTGAGGTTAAAGGATGATAGCTTATGAATGATCAGAATGTAAATGTGTGAGTTGAAAACATGCTAAAGAATGTTGTCTGTTATGAGTGAGTCGATGCATGATGAGTCTATGTCTATCTCCATGGACTCATCTAAAGGGTTCCATTGAGACTTTAAACACAATTCTCTGAAAAATGACAAATCCATGGGCCATGACACCATATCGTGTAAGATCATAGCTGGGCTATGGCGCCATATGGAAAGAACTAAAGGAAGTTTATTACCTAACGAGGTTTTTACGTGACCCAAACGATGAGGGGCAAACCTTGCATAATGTGAGTTCAGGCAAATCCTTATAGTGAAAACACCAGAAAAGGAAAGCCTTTGTGGCGAACCTCTGAAAGGAATGCCTTTGTGGCAGACCTCTGAAAGGAAAGCCTTTGTGGCGAATATCTGAAATGGAATCCTTTGTGGCATACATAAAATGGAAGCCTTTGTGGCACATATGAAATGAAAACCTTTGTGGCATATTTGAAAAGAAAGCCTTTGTGGCAATCTCTGTAATAGGAGCCTTTGTGGCTATACATGTAAAGGAAGCCTTTGATGTTATCCATGTAAAGGAAGCCCTTGTGGCAATCTGAATAAAGGAAACCTTGTGACGAAAAATGGAAGAAATGCTTTTGTGGCACAATCTAAAGGATGGCTCTTATGGCAACCATTTGAAGGGAGTGTCTTGGTGGCAAACCCTGAATGAAAGGAAAGGAATTCTTGGCAATCTATGAAGGAATGATGTGTATTGTAACACCCCTAACTTGTCTCTGTTGCCAGATTAAGGTTATGGAGCATTACTGATCAATTGTAAAACATTTAACATCATATTATTAAATAGATTAATCTTAATAAAAACCAACCAATGACATGCATTTTGTCCCTAAATCAAGCCTTCAAGGCCCTAAAAATAGCTTAGAAGTAATTCGAGATTAATTTAAAACAAATAAGAAAATTTCAAGAAAATATGAAAATTTTCAAAAAAATAAGGGACACACGGCCATGTGGAATTCCCCAGGCCGTATAACTTTTGAAATAGGGACACACGGCTGTATCTCAACTAGTGTCCCTGCCCGTGTAACTCACTAAGTTGGGCCACACGGTCATGTCACAGGCCATGTGCTAAGCCATGTAACACACTGACTTAATGCACACGGCCGTGTGTCAGAGGCATGGGTGTGTCCCAACTCGTGTATACCTAAATGAATCTTAAATGTCAAGTTTATCATTTCAAGATTTCTTGGACCCTAAGAAATCCATTTACCAGCCATTAGACCTATTCAAAATGACATTAAACAAGCTCAGTTCATGCTAAATCAACCATATTAAGTGCCTAACCAATGTACCCTCGATGGTACCAGAAGTACACACTTAAACAACAATATAAATCATCATCCAAAACATGCCAATTCACACAACTTAACTTTTACCCAATATACCTATCATAGGCACCTCAAATCACCACAAATCAAATAGACCTCTTAGTCATACATATACTACAAGTTTATCTCAAAAACATATTCCATCATTCACATTCCATAGCAAGTCATTATCTAAACTTTTGCCAAGCAAACATCAAAATCATGTAACGGTGTTCATGTTATCAATTTGCAATTAGGTTAATTCTTTACATATATACATACCAAAACAAAAGTAAGGTCAAATCAAGTCTATACATGCCATATAATCCAAAATAATGTTCCAAAAACTACCGAAAATGGATGGATAGTGTAACTTGAGTGTTGATTCGACCGTCCAACCTTCAAAAGTATCTACAAGAACAGAAATTTACACAAGTAAGCTCATTAAAGCTTAGTAAGTTTGACGTACAGAAACAATAAATCTTACCGAAATAAATACAACAATTTAAATAAAAAATAACTCAACAACAAGTGTTTCCTACCATCCACAAAGTCGAATCGGTGAATTACATAATTCAACTCAAAGTTCAAATGGTAATTTCCGGGAAAATATATATATTCACAACGAAGTCAATTCAAGAAGTCAAACACATGCTATGCCATTCAAAATCATTAAATAATTTATAGCACAATAATTTACGATCTGATGAACGACTTACATATATGAGTACACAAGTAATCCACCTGAAACATGTCAAACGCTCGTAAGAGCTAATCCAACCGAAAACACGCCAAGTGCTCCAAAGAGCTAATCCAACCGATAACACGCCAAATGCTCAGACGCCAAATGCTCTGAAGAACTATACATCCGTTCCCATAACACACCAGAACAAGATAGTATAACACGAGGGTTCGCAATAAATGTTGAACCTCGGTATACTCAAGAAAAATATATGAACCACACCTCATCAATCTCCACTCCAAACCTCGCATAACACGCTATTATTACATTGTACTCTATCCCGAGTTCATCCGACCCGCATGTCGAAATTCAATAACATTTTCTCAAACAACTTTACTTCATCATTAAACAATTAATATCCACTATATCATATTATATCATCATACAATTCATATAGATATTGAATTATAAATTGTACAAACTTACCTGGACTAAGTTGTAATAGTTACAGAAGTTCAAAGACTATTCCGTAATTTTCTCTTTTTCACGTAAATCAATAGGATCTTGATATAAAATATAAAATTCCCGATTATTAGCTTAAATTTCATATTCCAATTTACTTTACATTTTATACTCTTCTATTTTAGAAAATTACACAACCTCTCCAAACTTTTACATTTTATGCAATTTAGTCCCTTAACCCGAAAATCATCAATTTGACCATTTTATCAAGTAAAAAATTTACAGCTGAATATTCAAGGCATCTAAATAGTCCATAAAACACCTCTTATTCACCATTAACCTAGAAATTTTAACATTTTAACAATTTAATCCTTTAATAAGAAAAACTAACTAAAATCACTTTACAAAACAACCAAAGACCATAATCAAAGCTTCAAGCATATAACTATCATCACAAACAACCAATATTCATCAATGGTAACTTCCAAAATTTTTAACAGATTCAAAAACGAAGGTACGGGCTAGTTGGACCTAGTTACAACGATCACAAAACATAAAACTTACAAGAAAACAGGTCAATTCCCATCCCATGCAAATCCAAAAGATAACCGAAGCCCCTAGGTCTTCAATGGTGGTTTTCGGTAAAGAGGTGAGGAATTGAAGAAGAAAAACCTCACTTTTCAATTTGTTTTATTTAATTTTACTTTATTTACAATTTTGCCGTTAATTATACATTATTTTTACCATTTTCATTCTTAATGTCGTCCAACATTAATAACTAGGGACTAATTGCTACATAATTTCTTCCTAATTTAGTAATTAAACTATTTAATCACTTAAATACAATATTTACTAAGTTTTGCATATTTTACAATTTAGTCTTTTTCTTTAATTAGCTATCTAAATGTTAAAATTTCTTAACCAAATTTTAATACGACTCTAATGACTCCATAAATATTCTACAAATAAAATTTCGGGCCTGCACGACAAAAATTTATGGTCCCGAAACCACTATTTTGTCACCACTGAAAAACGAGTTGTTACATGTATGGTTCCTTAAAAGCATAATATGTACAATAAACTCTGAAAGAACAATAAATATATATATACGGCTAACTCTAAAGGTAAGGTAAGGGTAATGAACCCTAAAGGAATAGTGTATGTGGGGATTTCTAAAGTAATCAAACTTTTGGCGAACTCTGAAATTAATGTATTCGTAGAAACGATTGAAGGAAACATTTTGTGGTGAAATGGGAAAGGTAATCCATATGATGATTACAGGATGTATAATTCTCATGGAATATTCTGTATGGCCCTAGAGTACAAATAGAAAGATTGGAATGGATTACGGTAGTTGAATAATTCAAGGTAAAGACCATATGAAGATAAGGAGAAAGCAAAGAAGATGAATCAAGGAGATAGTGGAGTGTATGAGTTTCCATCGGAAGAATCTTTCTGAGTAAAAGATTGGTTATTAGGACCCATGAGTGTGTTAGTAATTTCAGCGTGCCCAAAGTATCTATCAACTTTATGTTTAGAACTAGTTACGACCAAAAATCGATTAAAAATAATGAGTAGAGGAATCGTAAGAAAATACCAGGTAATACTTAAAGGGAGGTCTAAATAAGGATTTGACTCTCTACAAGCTCGAAGGAGGTCTTTTCCATCTATGACGCGTTTATGCACGATTGTGATAATACGTTCGTTCAGAATTAATCAGGTAAAGGCAATAACGTAATAGATGTGCAGATCTCTGGAAAGGAAACTGGTATAAATATATGAAGGATTAGATGAAAGTAGGAAAGTGATGTACGAAGGATAGATTGTGCAAAGGTACTCAGAAGATATATAGTATAAGGGTCGTGGTCGATAAGATTGATAGGATGTTTCATCTGTCACAAAGGATAAGTATTGTTATTAAGGTAAATAAAGTTTCCCCTCACTAAGTTCTTATGAACTTACTTCAGTGTATTGTGTTTTCAAGTTAGCTAATATGAGTCTGCGCTTGGAAGGACAATGTCAGGACTACGCCTAGAAGTGGTAATTAGGGCTATTATGCTTATAGATCGAGTTAAGTGGCATGATCAAAGAATGAACTCATGTTTGCAGATTTTTTAATTAAGGTACTTACGTTAGCACGAAATTGAAAACATAGATATCATTACAATTTAATTACCATGCATCAAACCTATAACCATTCATTTTACATACATAGAGAATTCTATTTGAAGTGAAACTATGTAATAGTCAATAATGGAAACTTTTAATTAAGTAAAAAGGTTAAGTTACATTCGTAATAGGGCATGACCCCTAATATTCGGGTTTGGTTTATCGGATTGGGTTTAGGGCGTTACACACTTGCCTAGATATTCCCTTAAGGGCATTACTTCTTAAGTTTTTAGGTCTATTGATTTAGTCCAACTTATTACGATTTAGTCCTTATTCCAAAACCAGTTTCCCACATCTCCATCAACTAACCTCATTTTAGGTTTAGCTACTCATGCTGAAAATAAAGAGGATGAACATGGAAATGAAAAACAAAATAGCCATTAAAGTAAAGCTTAAGAAAAATATAAAAGTTGAGATTTTTATGCAACAAAACTTAAAGAACATGAAACTAAAAGCATTCAACAAGAAAACCTAAAGCAATAAATATAAAAAGAACTAACTTTAACAGATTTAAAGTAAAAGAAACTAGAATACATTAAACTAAAGCTAAAAATGTCTTACAACAATGGTACAGGACTGAAAGTGTAAATAAACCTAAGCTATAGTGATAACTAACTTAACTGACACTAAGAACATCAAGAACAAGAAGTAAATGCAAAAAAAATAAGCTCTAAACTAATAAAGAAGAAGAGAAAATGAAAACCCTAGAAAAAGTGTAAAAAACTAAAAGAAAACTAAACCTAAAACTAAGCTAATGTGTGTCTCTCTCCTCCTTACCGTATTTTAGCTGTTTCAAGCCGTCTTTTGTTGAGTTTTTATTGCCAAAATGCCTCTACATGGGCCTTGGGTGACCCTTTTTTCAAATTTTGTCCCCTTGATGATGTTGATGTTGCGATACCCAGAAGTGAGTATCGTGATACCTCGGGCAGTGTCGAGCCTAAGGGTCTTCTTAGAAAGGTGGATATCGTCATACCCAAAGCGGATATCGCGATACCACTAAAGGGTGTCTCCAATCTTCCATATTGTTGGAGGTATCACGATTCCAAGGTGTGGATATCATGATACCATTTCCTTGGGTGCCATTCTTGCTCATTTCTAACATCCAACACGTCCCTACACCACTCAATCACATGTTAGGCCCCTCCAACAATACTATTTTCCTAATTGAGTCACAAAATGAGCAAAAACAAGACGTTTTAACTTATTAACTTAAAATCTAAAAGTAATGAAAAACTATGCCAAAGACACTATTTTGCTCAAGAATAGTTCCTTAAGCATACCAGGAAACCCTAATTTGCCATATCAATTTGTAGCAGATCAACAAGTAAGAAATAAAATCTCTGGGAATCTGCCAAAACATGGTTGTCGACGTCATCCTTTCTTGTAACCCACATGCAGGCTTTATGGCTAAACACAGGTTGATATGGCTCAACATAGGGTTGTTGTGGCTCAACACAAGGCTACGTGTTGCAACACAAACATTGCGTGTCGCGCCATGTAAGGTATTTTGTGGCTTAAAATGTTTTTCTCATGCTTTCACGGCCCGGGAAGCTTGTGCATCACTCACCCCAAGTTTCTAAGTCAATTGGGCCTAAAATTAAGCCTCCTGCACACTTAAGTACCCAAATTAAACCTACCTAAGGCCCGTGTCGGCCTAATAGGTTATCAACACTCAAAAATGTGTTAAAAATACTGATTTTTATTAAATTTTAATCCTAAGATACTAATACTGAAAATATAATAATTTGGTCGATTGTTCAAGCTCCAAAATTGGAGTTTTCTTTGTTTTGTTTCTAAGCCACTTACTTTTGTTTATATACTAGGATTAAGTTATAATTAATCTAGTTTAATTATACATTAATTATCCCTTAATTAAATTTAATGGCATCCACCACCATCATCCACTATTTAATATTACTTTATTTACTATTTTGGTCATTGAGATAATTGCCATTTAGATCTCCAAGCTTATTCTTAATTAAAACTCAATTGCGATTGGATTTTTACAATTTAATATATGAGCTTTAATTAATTATTTTTTAGCTAAATTACTTAACCGAATTTTATTATATTCTAATATTAACTCCGTAAATATTCCTATTTATATTTACGGACTCGGTAATAAAAATTGAATTCCAAAACTGTATTTTTTTGATACCACGAGAATTCGAGTCGATACATTCTCTCCATTTTTTCCATTTAAAAATTTACATCCAGTGTTATGACCATTAAAATCTTTTGTCAAATCAGTTGGTGTGACATTTTGAAATTAGTTGTGTAACAAAACAATATTACAATGGACTTGAATTTAACAAATAATTCAAGGAATAAATACCAAAATTATACATGAACTTTGATATAATTTCAAAATTATACACACTTTAATTTGATACATTTGTGTACATTAAGCTTTAATTTTTTTCGATTTTCACATTACAAGAACCTCATTTTCTATGTCGCATGTTTTTTGTTATGTGCAAATTACTGACATGACATTTTATTAGATTAAAACAAACAAACAAACAAATTTAAATTATTTCCACCTATATTTTAAATAAAAAGTACAAATTTCCTAAGAGAAATAATAAATTCTTTCTCAAATGTGTTTATTTTTTTAATCTATGAGGAAATATTTTAAATTCATTTGTTTTCTCAGCTTAATAAAATGTCATCAACAATTTATATATAATTTAATGAAAATTTGTCACAAATAACGAAATTAATGAAATGTAAAAATTAAACCAAAATTAAAATTTGATGTATACAAAAGAACCAAAATAAAATTAATGCATAACATTACAAATTATATTAAAAATAATGTATAATTTTAACATTTATCTCAATAATTTAATAATGTTGTAAATTTAACTATAATCTTAAATTTGAGTGTCGCATACCATTTTCATGCCGTAGATTAGGTTTTGAATTGTATCACTGTTGGCCTCACCTCAAAGTGTAGAGAATCTTGCACAAAAAGATCTGTTATCACAAAGTAGTTCTTTTCTAGTCCTTTATTTGTTTCTTTTTTCCTCAACTTCAAGACAAGAAAAATCAATAATAATTTTTTTTACAAAAAAGTAGAATACTTTGAATTTTGGAAGTATGGGATGAAACGAATTTATATACGTATATGTATATTTATATAAACAAACAAAACGACCAAACGTTAACTAAGGTCTCAACCTCAAAACCTAAAAATGGAGTCTTAACCCTAACCAGTGTATATATGACCTGAAATTCAGTACACGCTACAAAAGAACCCTAATTGACATTGCTGGTACTGAAACAGGGATCCTCAAAATTACATCCTCAACCATACCTTACTTTCCCTAAAATTGTCGAAAAACTAGACTCGACTTACCTCTTTGTTGGGTCCATTGTCGTATCTGTTCATGAAAGCAAATACATTCCCCGCAGCCCCAAAGAATGATATGGAGCTATTCTTATTTTTCTTTTTTTCTTTTTCAAATCTGCTTCATGAGATTTTGATGGAAAGAAAGGAAAGAAAGGAAAAGAACCGAATCAGACTGAGGATGTGAGAGAGAACATATAACTCAAAACGAGGGAATTTCCCATTCTGAAAACCCAAGCCTTTGGACTAGCTTCTACAATCAAGATTGCACAGCCAATCTCTGAAGATGCTCACAGAAGACTTGTAAGCTTACATCATCTGTAAAGATAATATCTGATCCTGGAGCTATGTCGGTGGCATTATTGTATGTGGCTGATGGGTTCAACTTTGCCAATAAAAATCTTGCCTGCAAAACAAACATAAATAAGCAAGCTGCTCAGTAATGTCAAAAAGTGCTATTTATTTTACACACAAAATCAGTTCCTGTTTAACCCTCTAAGGTAAAATAGAGAATTGGTTTCATAGGCCAAGTGCAGAAGTTCAGTTAACGCACTCAAATGTGGCAAAGACACAAACATTTGATTCAGACCCAACAGTTACATTGTCTACAAGAAGTTCAACATGGAACACCAGAACTTGATCAAAGCATGCAGCCACATTATACTGTTGCTAAATAGTGAATGATTAGTGTACCTAAAAAGTGATACTTGTCCTAAGGAAAAAGGATAGCTCAGCCCAAGACAGCAATAACAAATATAGGAACATATTTGCATCGAGTATTATAAACTAGGAACACAATCCATAAGCCAAGAAAAATAAAACTAAAAACTTGGTACAATCCGTAATCTATTGCTAGCCTGATCAAATTCCCTATAAATATGAAACAACCTATGTTACCCCGATTTGGGTCAGGGTGAATGTTATTCAATTGTTCAAAGTTTTCCATGTATTTGGTGGCCCATACTCAAATCCTTATACCAACATCTTGAGTCACATCAAACACATGTAACCTTACTAAAAATGCAGAGTTAAAGTATCAAAAAACAACAATTATATAAGGAAATATTAAGATAGCCATATGCTTCTACCCAATTAAACCTTGGACCGAAGGAAAGGTAGAGATGAACGAAATATGATCATGTCAAAGCAGGGGGAAGAAATTTATCAAAGCTAAACCCACAGAAGATACTATGAACCAGAAATGCTGAATAATCAAGCTTATGAGAATTTGGTACAAACAGTTCACAAATGTACTCAGATTTTCTAAAAGATTGATTTGCAGAATTTAAGAATAATTGAGATGAAAAATTAAAGAATAATTCAGATTAAAGTGATACTTGGCATCTATTTAAAAAAGATGAAATTCACAAGGGTAAATTAAGGACACATTTTGATATCTCCAGTAAGAATCAGTTTTAAGGAAAGTTGCTCACCTGGGATCCATGCTGATCACATACAACCAATCTGGGGACAGGAAAGCGGTCCCGAATAATAATTTGGGCATCAACCTGGGGTGCTTCCAAAAGAAGTGCAAATGCCTGTTGAAAAGTATAGCTTTAGAAAATAGAATCATAGACTACAGTAACTTACAAATTGGGTGGTAAACTATAGAACTATAGCAGTATTGAAGACTTCACTGAAGAACAGGCATATTCCTGACGATCTGATACAATATTGTAATTCAGAGATCAAAAAATAGAAAAATAAATATGCCATAACTATTTCTCTCGTCCCAGGAAAAAGGGCCCCATGTTCTTCTGTAAGACAAATTTTAACTCTCCAGAATAAAAGGTGCAAAAATAAGGACATTAAAAATTGACATTGAAAAACAGCAACTAGGTTATAAACCACAACATGAATTTGAGAACGTCAGTAGCAAATACAAAAATTACCAGTGAAAGTTCTTAAGTCAGTAATAATAGAACCAGGATAAAAAAAGCCAATTGCCTGGTAAAATAGAACTAACGGATAAAAAAAGCCAATTGCCTGGTAAAATAGAACTATCTTATTGGCATCCACTTCCTAGTGTTTAGAGTAAAACATTGTCAGATAAACATAATATGCATGATAACTTAGCTTTAGAAAACGAAACATCATAAAATATCCATAAAACACTTCACTAATCGTATAAAGTGGTCCAATATACAATGACAAGTCATTTCAACAAACACAACCATGCACCAGCCTTTTCCAACAAAGCATATTCCAATTTAGAGAAATTCAGACATCTTAACAAATACCATTATGATTAACCTTGTAGTTCCCATTTCTGAGCTACAAGGTGGTGGTATAAGGGGTTTTCTTCTGTAGACTGTCAGTAGTTTAGAATAAAAATTCTCGTAGGCATAGTAATATCAGCACAAGAATAATAAAATATTATTTATGGCTTAGAGAGGCATCAAAATCAGATATCCTACAGCTCCAGCTTATCTTGAACTCAGTGATCAAATTTATTATCTTAATGTTAAAAGAAGCCCAACATCAGGCATGTTTACTGAAAATCATTTTTGCACATTATGAATGTAATGATACTATAAAAACCTTTTACATTAAGCTCCAGATTTAACATGAACAAACATACCTGATGTTCAGGTTGATTCTGGTAACCCATGTTGCGCCACTGTGCTATTGTCATACCATGGAAAACAACAATACTGAAATATGAATCCAGCAAGAGAATATGATCAGCAGAAATCGAAGCCACATCCAATAATGCTGGCTGGGGTGGTGAGTTGAACGAATATGATATTAATGATGGTTGAACCATAACAGCTGCATTAGTAATATTTTCCTTGTTTAATAACACGCGAAAATATGCAGTTTCATCAGGACTGTTGTTAAAAACCTGCCACACAAAAGGAAAGGGAAAAAAAACCTCGTATATAAACATAGGTTGATTAAATATTCTAAAAAGGCTGGAAATTAGAAACAAAGAAGCAATTACCTGTACAAATTGTGACCGCCGTAGATTGAAAATAAATTGAGGAAACAAAGAAAAGCAAGGGTTTAATGAAAAAGATGATGGATCGTTCTCCCGGTAGTTGCCAAATTTGGAACAAAATCGAATGAGATTCCGATCTAACCACCTTGTAGCATCAAACCCCTCCTAAATGAAACAAAAAAGCCATAATAATTATTAAAAAGTGTGACACAAGCAACAGTTAAATGTGCCATTGTATTGGCAAGGAGCAAAAAAATAATAGATAGAAAATATAACTAGTGGGAAATCTGGGGGTAGGAGAAAAGCAAATGAAGAGAACCACTCAACATAGGGCAAAGCATTAAGAGGAAGTTCTTATCCATAGCATGGAATATATAATAACGGTGGAGAATATTAGATAAATAAAAGCATAATGAACTAAGCAGAAAGTATCAGCTATATAATATAGGCCGACAGTGAATACATCCTAATAAGAAATACAGGAAAACTAGACAAAAAGAATCCAAGACATTTTAAATTACCTCTGTCTCCATTTTCAGGGAAGTTATTCGTGCCATCACAACAGCTGCAGTCTCTTGATCAAAACCGTGTATTAATTCCTAGAATGGAGAGACATTGGCAGTCAGCTTAAACTAATTTCAAAAAATTTCTCAAACAGACATGATCGATCAACTATTCAGACCAAGACACATGGTAATGACATCAACATCCCAGGGGGACAAAACCTCTTAAATATGACCAAATGGGACATATTTAACATAACACAAAATAGAAGAAATGGAGAAAGGGTATGCTTAATTGTTTTAGACAATTAATTAAACAATCATAGGTACAAAAATGAGAGAATCTATACTAACCTCAGTACTAACAGAAATGTCTACCCATTGTCTTGTCACAGTGGTAACTCGAATAAGTGTTTTACCTTCAGGGTCTTGATAACTGCAATTAGATAAACAATATCACAATCAAATTCATTTTAGTCAATGGAGCAGGCATGCAACAGGTGCATTAAGACTTATATTGGCCCAAGGCGCAAGGCACAAAAAGCTTCTCACCTAAGAGAAACAAGCCAGAATGAGTGTGTTTTTGTATGCGTGTATTAGACAGAGAAAGCATGTCAGCGTGTAAAATAAGATTAACATATATAATCCTTATAATAAACACTACTCCAATTTATACAACAAAACATATAACTTTTTCTTTTTTCTATATGCATGATTACCTTGTTTAACACTAAAACATGAAGCGAAGAAAGTTTGAAATTGTCCCATTATTTCACTATAAAAGGTAAAAGTTAATGAAAAATTAAAGAATTTAAGAACTTCAATCAGGCAGTTTTTTTTTTTGGGAGGGGGGGGGGGGAACACCTACTACCTTATAAAAAAGCATGCCAAAGCACACAAAAGTGTGTGCTTGATCAGATGCATCTTGCCTAAAAGGGTGTGAAGCGCTTTTGTCATTTAGCGCTAATGTGCAACATCTAGGTGCATGCTTTAAAAAGGCTGATCAAATAACTAAAGGAACAAAGCAAGGAAAGAAATCAAGTATATTTATGTTAAGGTAAATAAAAAGGAGCCTTTCAAGGAGTTTATGCAGCAAACCTTGTTAGAAACTGCAAATAGAACTGTGGATTCACAGTTTCTGGAACATTTGATTGATCAGTTGATGAAAGATCAAATATAACTGTCAAGCAAGTACTCTTGTCAAGGCCACACATTTTCCATGTTGTAGTGTTACCCTCCCCAATGACCATGTCAGAAACATTAGGTCCTTTCTGCAACAGTCATTGTAATCAGCTTAAATCTCCATAAATACAAGTAGATTGAATCTGCAGTTTAGAGCAAGAGATGTGATTAGATTGTTAAATGGACCAACCTTCTCCAATGATGTGCAAGGTCCAATGATTCCCTGAACCTTGATCTCTTTTGAACAACTTATCTCAAGCATGCCACTGAAAGAAAAATTAAAAAGAAAAGAAGAGCTTAGAATGAGTTTGAAATTAATAACCAATAAACCTTAATCCCAATATCCCAATATTTTTGTGGTCAGCTACAAGAACTAAGACATGGAATCATTTACATCGTACACTTGAATCCTCCTCCAATTATTCCTATCCACCACCATCCTCTTCTAATAGTTCCAAATAATTATCACCTTCACACTTGAGTTTCTTTTATATATCCCCTTCAACCTTTCACCCCATGCAACATCAACTTGAACCCCTACCTTATACCCTTTGATCTGGTCAACCAATACATAATCATACACAATTAGCATATACACCAAGATATTTAATATGTCTTCCATTATCTCATCCATCAGTATGACAAAGAGAAATGACTCGCGATGATCTTTGGTGCACCTCCTAACCGGAAACCCATCCTTGACTAAAAATTCTTAAGTTCATAACCACTCTTTCAGCATTTCCCATATTATGCTAAGAAAGAGAGGAACTATCTTATTGTTCGTAGTCCACCAAAGAATGAGTTTGAATTTTAAACTAAAGTTAAGATGATATTTCTGGGTCTCCAAACCACAGCCAAAGATAAGTTACAGATAATGCATGCAGATACAAAAATTAACCTAAAGCAATAGCAAAATTAAAGCTAAAGTAATTTAACGGGTAACCATAGGAGGGAGATAGTTCATTTATGGCAATCAATGTTCAATTCAAAATCAGGAAATTTAACAGAAATCAGCAAGGACACTCCCATTGCTGCACTGTAATACTTGTACTACTTTCAACAATGCAAGCACTCACCTTTGAAACCTTTAGGAAGACTAATTAAGCCAACATAATTATGCCAACATAGAATACTGGCGTTTAATCATTTTCACAGATGCAGCTTTCTGACATTTGATAAATTTGTTCTCTGTTTAATTGCAAGTTCAGCAAGGTATGTAAAAATTTTACATTCTCTAACAGTAGCATAACCTAGTGCAGAATGGCGCCACAACTAAGATATGGGTGCATCTAGAACTCCAACAAATAACACAAGGACAACTAGAACTGGAATAAAAATGTGAATTTACCAATTAAGAATGCAACTATATAGTTATTTATAACAGCATGAATAAGAAAAAAGTAAACTCAAAGTTGAACAAGAAGCTTAGATGTGGCACAAGAACTAACTTAAAACATAGGCCAAGAGACTGTTCCCCATCTTCAAAGACAAGCTTGAAAGAGTCTTTGAATACAGAATGACCAAAACTTTCAGCTAGAACAACAAGTCCACCTGTCCTTTCAATTGCAACTTTCATTTCAGCAACTCCAACCTAAGAACACACAAAAAGACATAACATATTTATGTACAATTTACATTTTGAAGAATGTTAATCTCAATAGGAATTGTCATTAAACTAAAAGGTTAGTACCAATGGTAAGTGGACTAGATATTAGCATCCACAGTTTTCCGCAAAATAAGGCATTCATCACAAGCCACCAATTGAAAAAAAATGGCAAAATTAAAGTCATGTCCTCAGATTTCCACAATTTTATCTAATGTGTAAATTTTAAATTATATAGGATACTTAAGGTTTCCAAATAAATTAGGTCCTAAACCCCATCAGCTTCAACGGGTTCTTTAATCCATAGTATAAGTTAGAAGGCAGGAGAAAAAAATTGCAAATGAATCCATCCTTATTAAGAGAGTCATACAACGTTTAACCAGAGAGGACAGAAGATGAAAGTGGGCACATTGAAAATATGACTTAAGCATATAGAAGCAAATCAATCTAGATCTGCATAGAGACGGAATGACAGATTCATTAGAGAACTTAAAAGGTGGACAAGACAGACCTGATCAAGTGCAGATGCAAAAAGGTCAAGAACATGACCCTGGTCGACCAGTTGTTTTGCAAGACTATCATAAAATTTGACTGCTTTCTTAAAATATGGTGCAGCATCCTTAAAAAGATCTTTATGTGAACGTACAGGTTCTGACAAATCTTTGGATACAATCTACAAAAATCACATAAACCAGTATCATTTTGATGACAGCCAAGAAATACAAATTAAATCAGGAGCAATGCTCAAATCAATATCTTTTCAATCTCCATTTTCTCAATTCAATCACAGTTGTGTATGAATCATTCCTACAACTACAAGGTATTTAAGACCGACATTCATCTTGCACCAAAGAAAAAGTAAATATTCAGGGGACAAGATCTACGTAACTATAAAGCTAACACAAAAGTTCGTCAAAGGGTCGGAGACAGAAAGAAGGTAGTTAACAGGAATAACATTAATGAAATAGAATCTCTGTTTTAAAACAATTGCACAAAGTAAATGCACACACACTCAATGTTAACAAAAACATGACCTCTAAACAAAGTAATTACAGAGCCAGTCTGCTTGTTTATATTGCCTGCAACTTTTATCAAATATCATCCCCAAAGAAACATGAGACAGAAACTTCACATCATCTTTAGGGAAATAATAGTTTTAACCATAGAGAGAAGAAAAATGCACCTATATATTAGTGTGTGGGAGTGAACAGAAACATTCAAAATTGGGGGAAAAATAAAGTTCATGCTAATCACGACAAACCATACCCATCTCAACCATGACATATTGTTGGTGTACCATCCCAAAAATTAAATACCATTCATAAGAAAACGAATGGCAAATGCCTCACCACCAGCAACATAAATACTTCCTTTCATTAAGTTGTGGAATGCGTGAAAGTTCAGAAGCTAAACAAAAAATTTAATGGCATTACCGTGCCTGGCCCTTCAGTACATGGCCCACCAACCAAAGCAATAATCCTAGCACCAGTACCAGGCAAGCAGGCCCCAAGCAATCCTGCTGCAACACTTAAGGCCACTCCAGTGCACCTAGACGCCCTGTGTCCCGCTTGTACGGGCCATTGATCCGTTTGCAACTCATCCAAGAGCTACATTGAAATCAACCGACCACTAAATAAAAGAATTCAAACATTGGAAAAACTAATTCCTACAACAAATAAATCAAAACGCACTGAATTGAGCGTGAATTCACAATCAGAAGCGGGCAATAAAAACCGGTTAACAACTGTATTCGTAAATCCATTTTGAAGTCCTTTCGGATATCCAGCCGTTGACCGCCGCCCAGCAGCAGGGAGGCCTAATTGCTCCAAAACCTGCTCCTTGGAAATCTCCTTACTCCCCTTGAAAACATAGACCTTCGACATTTCCGTGAACCCCAATTCATGGACATGTGCTTGAGTCCCGAAAGATACGAAACCGACAAGAGCTTGTTCCGGCAACAATCCAATAGCCTGTTTCAACGCCGATTTAGCAAACACTAGCTCTTCCTCGATCATACAAGTGTCTAACACAAAAACAAAAACCGGTTGCAATTGAGGAGCATTGGAAGGGTTGTTGGGGTCGGGATTCGTTTGAAGCGTGTATTGCACGGTGGTATATTGCGGGTAGAGTTCGCAAGGCAGGTTCGTTTCGGAGATCATGGCATAATGCGGCGGAAATTGGTTGCGCTGGTAACAAAACGGACAGATCCAGATCTTGGCGAGGAAATCAACGCGCGAATAGGCGTTGAGGGCGGCGGAACATGTCCGGCAGCGGAGAGGAGCGTAAGGGAGAGTAGGAATGTCCGAGTGAGGGGGGATCGGTGCGATGGAAGCGGCCAAGGGAATGACGCACTTGCTGGCTTCAAGCTTGGTGCGGGGCCACACGTTCCATGTCATCCGAACGCCGTCAACCCCTTCGGGATCGGAGTTCGCCATTATCCGACAAGTTTGAAAACAAATTGGAACCAGATAAATTCAGAAAGGTTAATTGTTCTAGGGTTTTTCAGATTCTTACTTAATAGTAACCGAGTGAGTGAATGAGAATTTAGGGTTTATTTCCTTTTTGCTTGTTTTCCTGATTTTATGTCGACCCCGTGAGAAACTGAAGTGAAAGGGGTCACCGGAAGATCAAATATTGGATTATAAAATCGAACAATAATGAAATAAATCTACACTTATCCATACTAATATACCAATTCAAATAAAAATAAAACCTAATTTTTAAAAATCTACACTTATCTACTAATTCAAATAAAATAACCGTCAAGTGGTTAAGAAGTGACGTTTGCATACCGTGTTTAGTCCTGGCCCATCTCCTATAATATTTATTAAAACTAAACAAAATATAAACTCGTACGAATTGTATTTAAGCTAACAAACTTATCTTCTACACCCGAGCAACATCACAACATTTAAAGGAACCTCAAACGTATAATCGGATGCGACCACCTGAGCTAAGCTATAGTACTCTAAAAACGTTTAAAGTAAGCTATAGTAATTTAATAATCAATTAATAAATCTATAGGGTTTTACTGTTAAAACATAAAATATGAAACCAACTTCTCATAAAATTTATCTCTTATAATCATACGTCCAATTAATTTTGTGAATTTAATTACATTTTGAACTAGATTTGAAAAGTTCTTATACAAGCACAAAAAAAAATTTTAAACCACGTGATACCCCGATATCTACACATGTTATAAAATAAAGGATGTCATGCTCACACAAGGCTTTGGAGGTTTTGGCTTAGTTCACTAATTCCCCAAGAATAACAATTTGAAGTTACCTGAAATGAGGAAAAGAAACATGGTAAGTTCACAAGGAACTTAGTGAGTTCTAAAATAAGTTACTTTAATTTTTAGGATTCGCCACAAATCTTGCTTAGCTAAAACTTGTGAGATCATTTTCCAGAGCTTATATTTGAGCTTTGAGCATGAACCACGTAGTGGCGCAATACAATATACATGAGAATTCCCCCTGTGAAAGATCGTGAGGATATAGTCTCTTCGTACAAACTTGTTGCGTAAAATCTTAATATAAACCCACCAAATGGAGAGAGAGTCATTTCGGATTAACTTGGCAGACAATCCTACGGACTCTTTAATGTGGATTCTAAATGCGAACTCATAGAAGAAGATTCATGGATACAACGACTCATAAATGCGAATTCATAGAAGAATATTCACAATATGGCAGACTCAAACATGCATGCTCGTATAGAAAGATCCATAAATATAACAGTCCATTCATGCGAATTCATAGAAGAAACTTCATAGATAAAGCATATTTAAACATGCAAATTCATAGAAGAACTTCACAATCATAGCAGATTCATACAAGCAAACTTTGTCACGGACTTCGTTTGGTGAAATCTCACATATAACTTTAACATAAAACTTATCAGTTAAATTCGGCAGACTTTCATATCTTTCATAACTTTTATATGCCATGACCATGGACTTACTTACACATGTGATGCCTAAAGCCTTAGACTCCGCAGAGTCTCATACGTACATAGAACCCACATTAGGTTATCATATTTATTTGTGATATATCTTCATACAATTCAATCGAACCTCCGCAAAGCCGAAAACCATGCATATACATTCTCCATACTATTCGCCCGAACCTCTGCAATGCTAGATAACACGTGGCACAGAGTGCACAACATGACATTTCTTCATCTTTCATCCACCAAAACAACCCTCCACACTCCTCATATCATTCATAATTATGGAAAGCATATCACAAGCATTCAACTAATTATTTTATTTATAACACAACATATTGTACCAAATATGGCATCTAGCGAACCATGACAATGCCAACTTCCTCAATAATTATTTTTCCCGGTGAAAGTTTATCAACAATGAACTGAAAAGCATAATCGAACATACAACTTAAAACAATACTTTATATAAACCATCCACGATTATTCAACTCATCATCAATAAAACATAAAGTCAACCACAACATGATAAGACAATACCGATATATATATGTAACTACCACAAAGCTTTTGAGTTTAGAAACTAACTAACAAAATGCCTGAGTCAACACAGCTTACACTTACTTAGCCTTCTCTTTATCACTTGGACCTCTTATTTCTTAGTTGGCTAAATATAACAATCATATAAAGATCAAAATGAAGATATACATATGTAAGAAAAATTAATCCATATGCATGTAGAAAAGTTATAAATGATATCTACGACTTAAACATCACAGCTCAAAATAAATTATGTTGAATCCCTTGACTTTCTTTCTTTTTTCTTAAATCAAAAGGTATGTAAGAGTTAGAAGGATTACTAGATTTCTAAGTTCTCAAATATTTATGCTAACACCTTAGATTCTTCCTTTTATGCAACTTTGTTTCTTAGTTTTCCTATCTTACAAAATTAACCGAGAAGAATAAGATAGAAAAACAAAAAAATGAATATCAGAATGAAGAATCTTTCCTATATATGGTGTTTCCATCATCGCTTCTCTTACTCCCAAGTCAATCAGTATTATTAATACCATTAATCATAATATTTCTCACTAACAGAAACTCTTAGTTCTAATATGACGAAACTAAATTTAAAATCTAACTATTTACCCAAACATACCCTAAGGTTCACATGATTACACTAGAACCTCTTAAAAAAATTTCTAATTAAGTACTCAGAATTTCCATTATGCCAAACCTTTAATATTTTCAGGTGTGACAGCTTAGGCTACTAGACATAAAACTAAAACATGATCCAACAATTTGTACTTTCCATATCAAGGGCAAGTAGTAGCAATATTAACCCCTCTATTAGCAAGCCAACCTCTCATTGGAACAAAATTTTTCAAACATTGCCAAAAGAAATATTTTATTTTTGGTAGCAACTAACAGTTCCATGCTAGCAACCAATGACCCTCCTCACAAAAGTAAGTTATTTTAGTGCTAGGCCCAAAAATATCTATAGGGGGTGAATTGGTATTTTAATTCTTTTTTACAAAGTATTCTAAAATAAAAGAACAAGGGAGAATAGTTTGAACACTTTGATTTATAGTGGTCTGGCCCAATTGCCTACCTCTATTACCTTAGTTTTTCACTAACTCACTACTAGATGGTTACCTTTCAAGGAGAAGCTATAACCTTTACAGCTCTATCTTTTTCTTAAGGCTTAAATAGAACATTTCTCCCTAGTTTTTTATGGATAAACTAGATCTCTTATTAGTTTTTATGGCTCAACTAAAACCCTCCCAATTTACAGTTGGTGATATGAAAGAGAATAAACAAAGAAAGTTCTACAGTGTATGTGTTTACAAAAATTAAGCTCTCAAAGAAATGAAATAAGAGTGATAAAAGATCTAACAATAAGCTTTTCGAGATATTTACAATACAAATGAAAGAATAAAGACTTAAAGACTTTTCTCTTATGTTTGATACTTGAATATCTCTCTCTTGTGTCTTGATATGTCTTTGACTGTATTTATACCAAGGAATGAGATTATGGACATTTATTGTCGTTGGGGATGAATTCTAGCTGTTGGAAGTATTAATTTCTGACTTAAAAACTATCCCTGCAACCCAGGTCTCGAGACATGGCTGAAAAATATATGTTATATAGTTGTTGGCAGCCTATGTGTTGAGACATACAAACCATTATCTCTAAACATGCAATCGCTAAAGCTAACTTTTGCGTTCAGTCTTTCATGTCTTAAGACATATAGTTTTATGTCTCAAGACTTGACTACCAAAGTGCCAAAACATGTTAAACACCGTAGAACATTTTGGCATTGACTCAAAAACATTTAGATAAATTAAAACACATTTAAAACATATTTTTAAGTATTTTGCTAGTATTTGAAAATGCTTTAAAATTGTTTTATGAAATTTTCAACCATATTTTCACTAAATGACTTAGGAAATATAATACATCAAAATTTATCTTAAATGTTGTTATGTCAAAAGTTTGAGACATCAAAGCTAACAATTAGTGTACAAAACTGTAACATCCCTGTCATTTTTCAAGAAGTGAACAGAGTCAATTTTGGGTTGACACGTGTTCAAAATTTTCAGAAATGAAAAAAATAGAATGAATAATATTAGTAGAAAAGGTGATTGGAAGTTATAAGAAATTAAAAGGACTTTTGAATTTAGGAAAATTAATTCAAGAAATGAACTAGATTGCAGAAGTGTGAGAAGTGTTGGGCTATAGTGTAAAAACTAGAAATATGAAATGAGTAGATCATAAGGATGGGAAAAAAGAGGGAGGATTGGAAACATAATTATACCAAGAGGGAGTGATGTGAAAAGATGATGGATAGATTTTTTTTAGAAATTATTAAACTAATGGATTTATATAGAAACTTGGAAAAACATCTCGATCATTCACTTCTTCCCACACCACCATCATATCAAAGAAGAAAACTTTGCTTTCTTCTTTATTTTGGTCATTTTTGTCCATATCCAATAAAGAATCAAGCTTTAAACTTCAAATTTCTCCATAAATTGTTAGTAAAAATAAGAAGACAACTATATAGTGAACTTATTTTCTTACAAAGCTAACTAATAGACATTGTTGGAGAAGAAAGAAAGGTGAAGAAAAGTTAGGGATTTTAAGTAAATAAAGTAAGGATGAGGGAGTTACTTTTAGGAATTCATATTTATTTCATCATAATGCATAGAAATAGCATGTGATTTTGTTTTGATATTAAATGTTGTATATGTGTTGTGATAATGAAGAGAAGAAGAAGAAGGTGAACATCAAATGGGTGATAAAGACAAAGATATAACAAAAGAGTGAAGGAAGAAGGACATGGTTCATTCAAGCATTTTGTTGTAAGTATATCAAGAGTTTTACTTATTTAATCAAACTCTAAGTAGAATATTTGACAAATTAGTTTAGTATTTTACTTGAAATTTATTTACATAAGAAAACAATGATTTATCCTATGAAATTATTTGAACATGAAATTGTATTTTTATTATGAGTTTGAAAGTGTATGTGTAGTGAATTTGATGAAAATGACTAAATTGAAAAAAGTGTAAAAGTTAGATAGATGAAATAGATATTGATATGAAGTTTATAAATGAAAAGCTCATTATTTAAGAAATAGATGCCAAGTGAAATTTTAGTGATTATTGACTTAATTTAGATAAGGACTAAATTAAAAAAATTTTGAATTTGTTCTATTTGTTGAGAAAATGTAAACAATTGGTATAGTTAAAATGCCTTTGTAGACAAAATAAGAGCTGTTAGGATATAAATAGCATGTCATTAGGAAAGTGACTAAGTGCGCAAGTGATAGTGGCACTACAGTAGAAGTGGAAACGGCACTATGGTGCAAGTGTTAGTAGCACTTTAGTGCAAAGTGACATACAGACGTTTGTACGAAGAATAGTGACATTTAGTGCATCTTAACAACATTTTCATATATCCTATTATGTTCTATTAAGTCAACAATTAGGAAAATTAATAAAGAAGGTAAGTAAACATTAAATGGCAATAGTAAATGGTTTGTATATTATTGAATTGGTATTTTATTGTAGATTTTATTGAAATAAATTTGTGCATGATGATAGAGATTAATGATAGTATTATATAATTATGCTTATACATAAGTATGTAACTTTGTATGTGTATAAAATGGATTTTATATGTGTTGATTAATTCTTGATATACTTACTAAGCTCTCATGAGATTAACGTGTTTCTTTCAAATGAGTAGGTGAATATCTTTTGAAGCAATAAGTGAAGATTTTCTCCAACTCATCTCATCATATCTCAAGCCTTGAAGGAAGTATGACTTTAAACTTTTGCAATTACTATAATTCAGTTCAGGTAAGTTCGTACAGTTTATAATTTAACATCTATATGAAATGTTTCATGATATAATGTGATATAATAGATATATTTGATTATAAATGATGTAAAGTTATTCGAGAAAAGTTGTTGAAATTCAATACTTGGATCGGATTGAACGCAGGATAGAGTACAATCGAGATATGGTGTGTTATGGGGGATTAGAGTGTAGATTGTTGTGAAGTGATATATATATTTCCTGAGTAGGCCGAGGTTCAGTATTTGTTGCGAACTTTCGTGTTATACTCCCCATTTTGGTGTGTTTCGGTTAGACTAGCTCTTCGAAGCCATTAGTGTGTTATCAGGTGTATTGGCTCTTATGAGCATCTGTTATGTTTTGGATGGATTAGCTCTTATAAGCATCTGGTGTGTTTCGGTTGGAATATCGATGTACTCTTATCCTTAAGTCATTTCTCAGAATGTAAATCTCGGTAAGTTAACTTGTTTAATGATTTTTTATGGTTTTGTCATGTATTTGAGTTTTGAATTGAATTTTACAATTCACCGTTGAGATTGTGATTGATAGGGAACACATATGGTTGTATTATTATTTGATTTGTTATACTTACTTCGGTAAGATTTATCGTTTTAGTACATCAAACTTACTAAGCTTCAATGAGCTTACTTGTGTTATTTTCTGTTCTTGTAGATACTTTGAAGGTTAGACAGTCGGATCGGCATTCAAGTCACACTATCCACTCATTTTTGGTAGTTTTTGGAATGTTCATTTTGGATTATATGACATGTAATAGGCTTGTATGTTATTACTATTATTTTGATATGTAAATTGTTAAAATATGATCTTAAGTGCTAATAGTCAACTTATATGATATATGTGAATGAGGTATGATGTTTATGTGCAAGTTTATGGTAAGAGTGATTGGAATGTTATGATTGAGGTGCCTATGTTTGGTATATTGGTTGAATGTTAGATGGTGTGATTTAAAATACTTTGAATGATAGTTCTTTTTGTTGTAAAATTGTATATACTTGTGGTATCAATGAGGATACATTGGTTAGGCACTTAAGATGGTTGATTTAGCATGTTTTTAGCTTGTTTAAGGTCACTTTGAATAGGTATTTTGGCTAGTATATGGATTACTTAGAGTCTAAGTAAGCTTGAATTGGTAAACTTGTTGTTTAATGTTCATTTTGGTCCACACGGCCTGAGACACGGACGTGTGACTCAGCCGTGTGAAACACACGGCCTGGTAACATGGTCGTGTGTCATCTGATGAGTTTTTTAGGGTGCAAGTCAGTGAGTTACACAGCCTAACACACGGCCTGGCACACAAGCATGTAAGGAAACTCAGAGAGTTACACAGCCTAGCACACGGGTGTGTGACACGGCCGTGTGACTCTATTCAAAAGTTATACGGGTGAGGACACGGGCTAGGACATGACCGTGTGCCCCTAGTTCGATTGTTACACGGTCTGAGACAGGGGCGTGTGTCTCAGTCGTATGAGGCACACGACTGTGTGACCCCTGTTTTGTAAATTTTTCATCTTTTTCCTAAACTTTCTAAACTGTTTCAAATTGGTCCCAAATTGTTTTTAAGTTATTTTTAGAGCCTCAAGGGCTCGATTTAGGGGTGTTTTGCTTGAGTATGAATGGTTTATGATATGATTATTACACTGATTAATAAAATGTTCATATGTTTCTGATTGTTCTGTAATACTCCATAATCCTAATCTGGCGACAGAGACATGTTATAGATGTCGGTCCACTGATCACTTTCTCCGGAATTATCCTAAATAGTTAAAGGAAAATAAAGAACAGAATGAAAAGCAAATGTCTACATCTCAGAAAGGTAGTCGTCCGGGCTAGAACAGTACTGTTAGGACTACTCGTACGGGAGCAAATGACACTATTGTTCGGTTAGAGACTAGAGCCCCTGCTCGCACATATGAAACCTGAGCTAGAGAGGAAGCTGCTGTACGTAATGTGATTACTAGTACATTTTATCTCTTTAATGTTACTGTGTACGCACTGATTGACCCTGGGTCAACTTATTCTTATATTTGCATTAGATTAGTAACGAAAAAGAAACTACCTGTTGAATCAATTGAATATGATATTCAAGTTACTAATACACTAGGTCAGAGTGTGATAGTTAACTTAGTTTGTCGTAAATGTTCACTAAAAGTTAGATGCTGTGAATTCTTTGCTGATTTGATGTTACTACCCTTTCGGGAATTTGATGTTATTCTGGGTATGGATTGGTTATCGCTACATGATGTTATAGTAAATTGTACATAGAAATGGATTGACTTGATATGCCAAACAGGAGAGATGATTTCAGTTGAATCCGAAAGGCCAAATAGCGTTGTTAGAATCATTTCAGCTATTTCCGCGCAGAGATGGATTCGTAAACGCAGTGAAGCATTTCTAGCATACATTCTTGACACCAGATATCCAGAATCGAAATTAGATCAATTATCGATTGTTAGTGAGTTTATTGATGTATTTCCTGAAGAGTTGTAGGGTTTGCCTCCTAACCGTGAAGTTGAATTTGTGATTGATCTAGTTCCTGGAACTGCACTAATATCTATATCATCATATTGCATGGCACCAGCTAAATTAAAAGAGTTAAAAGCACAGTTGCAAGATTTTATAAACAGAGGGTTTATTCGACTGAGCATATCTCCCTAGGGTGCACCTGTGTTGTTTGTGAAAAAGAAAGGTGGCTATTTGAGATTGTGTATAGATTACAGACAGTTGAACAAAATCATAAAGAATAAGTACCCCTTGCCGTATATTGTTGATTTGTTTGATCAATTAAAATGTGCCACAGTGTTTTCGAAAATAGATCTCATATCTGAGTATTATCAGTTGCTGGTTAAAGATTGTGATGTGTCAAAGACTACTTTTAGAACTCGTTACGGTCATTATAAGTTTTTGGTAATGCCATTTGGTTTGACTAATGCCCCTACTGCTTCTATGAATTTAATGAATCAGGGTTTTCAACCTCATTTGGATATATTTTTGGTTGTGTTTATCGATGATATATTGATCTATTCCAAGACAAAATCAAAACATGCTCAATACTTGAGAATAGTGTTACAGATTTTGAGAGAAAAATAGTTGTACGCAAAGTTCAGTAAATGTGAATTTTGGCTTCGCGAGGTTGGGTTTTTGGGTCACATAGTATCAGCTGACGGGATTTAAGTTGATCCAAGTAAAGTTTCTGCTGTGGTGAATTAGAAAACTCCGAAAAATGTTTCTAAAGTGAAAAGTTTCCTTGGTTTAGCAGGTTACTATCGTCGTTTTGTTAAAAATTTCTCGATCATTGCTTCCCGATGAATAGGTTACTATAGAAAAATGTCGAGTTTTTTTGGTCTGATAAGTGCCAACAGAGTTTTGATCAGCTGAAAAATAGGTTAACAGAAGCCCCAATGTTGATTCAGCCTGAGTCTGGGGTAGCATATGTTGTTTACAGTGATGCGTCTCTCAACGGCTTGGGTTGTGTATTGATGCAAGCAGGGAAAGTAATAGCTTATGCTTCATGATAGTTAAAGCCACATGAAAGAAATTATCCTACTCATGATCTCGAATTGGCTGTAATTATATTCACTTTGAAGATTTGGAGACATTATTTATATGGTGAGAAATGTCATGTGTTTACAGATCACAAAATTTTAATGTGTTTAATGACTTAGAAAAAACTGAATTTAAGAAAAAGATGTTGGTTAAAGCTACTAAAAGATTATGATCTGGTTATTGATTATCATCTGGGAAAGGCTAATGTGGTTGTGGATGCACTCATTCGAAAGTCGTCATTGTTTGCACTTCGAGCGTTGAACGCTCATTTAGCTCTGAATGAAGATGGTTTGATACTTGCATAATTGAGAACTAAACCCTTATTTCTACAACGAATTTGGGAGTTACAAAACAACGATCAAAATTGATAATGAAGTGACAATTGGTTCAGAAAATATGACTATTGGGTACAATATTAATGATGATGGCACGTTGTGTTATCGTGATAGGATTTGTGTTCCGAATGATCTAGATTTAAAACTGGATATTCTGTCTAAAGCTCACAGTAGTACGTATTCTATTCATCCTGGTATGAAATGTGAAATTTGTGAGTTCGTAGCTAAATGTTTTATTTATCAGCAGGTAAAAGCAAAGGGTCAGGTACCGTCGGATTTATTACAACTTGTTATGATTCTTGAATAAAAGTGGGAGCGAGTCATGATAGATTTCATATCTGGTTTACCTGTAACTCTGAAAAAGAAAGATTCGATCTGGGTGATTGTTGATAGATTGACTAAGTCGACACACTTTATTCCAGTCAAAATAGATTTCTTAAGAGATAAGCGGAATTATATGTGCCTAAGATTGTGAGATTACACGGAGTTCAGACATATATTATTTCTGATTGTTATCCAAGGTTTATATCAAGATTTTAGAGTAAAATTCACGAGGATTTGGGCACTAAACTCAATTTCAGTACTGTGTTTCATCCTCAGACATACGGGCAATCAGAACGAGTGATACAGATTCTGGAAGATATGCTGTGATGTTGTATACTCGAGTTTGAAAGTAGCTGGGAAAAGTATCTACCGTTAGCTGAATTCGCTTATAAAAACAGTTATCAGTCAAGTATAAAAATGGCATCATTTGAAGCTCTATACGGAAGAAAGTGTAAAACACTATTGTATTGGTCTGAATTGAGTGAACCCAAAATGGTGGGAGTTGATCTGATTCGAGAAATTGAAGATAAAGTTTGAATTATTCGAGATTGTTTGAAAGCTGCATCTGATCATTAGAAATCGTACGCTGACTTGAAAAGAAAAATATAGAATTTACTATTGGGAATTGAGTATTTCTAAAAGTTTTTTCGTGGAAGAAAGTGCTACGTTTTGGCTGTAAAGGGAAACTGAGTCCAAGATTTATCGGACTGTACGAGATTGTTGAAAGAATTGGTCATGTAGCCTGCAGATTAACTTTGCCCTATAAACTTGAGAAAGTTCATAATATGTTCAACGTTTCAATGCTGAGAGGTACAGATCTGATCCTTCACATGTGATTCCTCATAGTGAGATTGAATTTCAGCCTAATTTGACGTATACTGAATTTCAGCCTAATTTGACGTATACTGAGGAACCCATAAAAATTTTGGCTTGAGAAATTAAAGAACTGCGGAATAAACATGTACCATTAGTAAAAGTCTTATGGCATCGTCATGGTACAGAAGAAGCTACCTAGGAAACTAAGAAATTGATGAAACTACAGTATCTGAATCTATTCCCAGGTAACAATTTAGAGGATGAAATTTCCTAAGTGGGAGAGACTAGTAACAACCCGATTTTCAGTGGTGACGGAACAGTAGTTTCAGGACCACAAATTTTCATCGTGTTGACCCATAAATATTATTTTTTAGAATATTTATAGAGTTATTTGAGTAGTATTAAAATTTGGTTAAGACATTTTAATGTTTAGATAGTTAATTAAAGAAAAATGACTTAATTGTAGAAGGTGCAAATCATGGTTATTATAGCATTTTGGATGATTTAATGGCCTAATTAGTCCTTATTTTAGATAGTGGACGGTAATGGAGCTAAATTTAAAGAAAAAAATTGAAAAAATAGTGTTAATGGCAATTTTGTAAATTTTGTAAAATTAAAACAAAATTAAATGTTGTAAAAGGTATTTCTTCTTCATTTTTCACTTTATCTTGCCGAAAACACCATGGAAACCTAGCTTGGAGGTTCGGCTATTGTTTTCTCTAGCATGTAAGTCCATTTTGAGTTTGTTTCTTGTAATTTTTATGTTTTTGAGATCGTTGCAACTAGGTCCAGCTAGCTCGTACCTTTGTTTTTGAATCTGTCAAAAATTTTAGAAGTTTCCATTGATGAATTTTGAATTTTTTTGATGATAACTATTTATTTGAAGCTTTGGTTGTGTTGTTTGGTGATTTTGTGAAATAATTTTTTTAGATTTTAATTTAGGGATTTAATTGTGAAAATGTCAAAATTTTAGGGTTTGATAGTGAATTTGATGTTTAGTAGGGACTGTTTAAGGGCCTAGTATATTTGACTAAAATTTTGACTTGAGAAAAATTGTTAATTTGATGATTTTCGGGTTAAGGGACTAAGTTGAAAAAAGTTATAAAAGTTAGGGGTAATTGTGTAAATTTGAAAATAAAAGGGTATAAAATGTAAACTGACTTGGAAGGTGAAATTTAATCTAATAATTGAGAAATTTTACATTTTAGATCAAGACTCTGTTTATATTCGTGGAAAAGAAAAAAGTTACAGATTAGTCCCTAAACTTTTACAATTACTACAATTCAGTCCAGGTAAGTTCGTACAGTTTATAATTTAACATTTATATGAAATGTTTGATGATATAATGTGATACAATAGATATATTTGATTATAAATGATGTAAAGTTATTCGAGAAAAGTTGTTGAAATTCAATACTTGGATCGAATTGAACGCGGGATAGAGTACAATCGAGATATGGTGTGTTATGGGAGATTGGAGTAGAGATTCTTGTGAAGTGATATATATATGTTTCCCGAGTAGACCGAGGTTCAGCATTTGTTGTGAACTGAAAACATGTTAAATTTGCATGATTTTTTTGTCTTTAAATCGGTTAATACTTGAATTGATCCCTACTGAATTAATGATTTTATATTTTAATCCTTTCAGGAGTGCAATTAGGATGCTATGAGTAAAAAACGAGCAGAAAAGGACTAATTTGTAGCATAGTAAGTAAAGTGGGGCAGAATAAAAAATGTGGAAATAGCTAATGATTCATTAGATTTCTTTTAACTTTGTAAAAGCCAAAATCAGAAAAAATCTGATTTTATTTTTTGTTAAATTTTAATTATGTATTGGGTGATTAAGTCAAATTTAGTACGTGATATGTATATAAATAGGGCTTTAAGGTAGCTTGGAAGACACACTTGACACTTGATTTTCATTTGGAATTAAATAAGAATTATTTTTTTCCTTCCAAATTTGATGCGTCATTAGCATTCTGCTACTCCCATTTCTATTTCCTTGTTTTAAAAAATTTTGTTTAATTGTTTTCCAAGTCCCATCTCTTCCCAACTTCCATCATTTTCATTCAAATCCAATCCATAGCCAACCAAAGCATGATTAAATCCATGCTTCATTAAATTCCAACTTAGCTTTAGGCCAGTGTTCTTTTCGATCGGAAATCGTGAGATATGTATCCGTACTAAAAATCCTTCCAATCGGTATTCACATTTTTCCTAAGTACTGAGATTGGAAACTCATCCCATAAAGTTAATTCGATTTCAAATCAAAAAGCATGTTGGGTTGGAGTCGTGTTTACAAACAGTTGGAGAAATGAGTTGGCCGTGTTGTATTCAGATTTTTAAGAACAAATCAAGGGAGAAGTGATCGGGTTTAAACGTCCAGCGTGATTGAGGCCATTAGTCAGAGTTGGGTTCTTCAGAACGTAAGGCTGCAAAAATTTTGAATTGAGAACATGTGTATCTTGGTTAGATAATCAGTAAGGGTTGGTTTGTAGGTCGTATCGGGACCAACTACGAGAGGAAGAATTGGTGGTTAGGACGTTCTTAACTGCTATAACCAGCTTATTGTTTGGAGGAGAAAATTAATTTTTGAGAATCGATTCAAAATCTAGAATCCTCCGAGTCTATGGCTGAGGCTTATTATCTCTGATTACAAAATTCGAATTTAATTTCCAATTTAATTAATTATTTATTTATGTTGTTTCAATTATTTAATTTCTAAACATTTCAAAACTCTCCTGATTGATTTGTTTATTTTTCAGCAGGTTCGTTTGGAGCTGTGGCCACGACTATTGCCATGATTATCGGCACGACAGAAATTCTGATCACAAGTTAAACACGAAAGTTGATTATAATACCAATCCCTGTGGACTCAACCCTACTACCACTCTTTACTACTATTTAGAGTTATTTTGTAGGAATTACTTTTAGTGGTTTCGACGCCTATCACGAACTTTCATGTTATACTCCTTATTTTGGTGTGTTTCGGCTGGACTAGCTCTTCGGAGCCATTGGTGTGTTATTAGGTGGATTGGCTCTTATGAGCATTTGTTATGTTTCGGATAGATTTGCTCTTATGAGCATCTGGTGTGTTTTGGTTGGAATATTGATGTGCTCTTATCCATAAGTCGTTTATCAGATTGTAAATTTTAGTAAGTTAACTTGTTTAGTGATTTTTTTTTATTTTTTTCATGTATTTGAGTTTTGAATCGAATTTTACAATTCACCGTTGAGATTGTGGTTGACAGGGAACACATATGGTTGTATTATATTATTTGATTTGTTGTACTTACTTCGATAAGATTTATCATTTTAGTACTTCGATCTTACTAAGCTTCAATGAGCTTACTTGTGTTATTTTTTGTTCTTGTAGATACTTTGAAGGTTGGACGGTCGGATCGACATTCAAGTCACACTATCCACTCATTTTCGGTAGTTTTTGGAACGTTCATTTTGGATTATATGGCATGTAATAGGCTTGTATGTCATTTCTATTGTTTTGATATGTAAAATGTTAAAATATGATCTTTAAGTGCTAATAGTCAACTTATATGATATATGTGAATGAGGTATGATGTTTATGTGCAAGTTTATGGTAAGAGTGATTGGAATGTTGTGATAAATGTAATACCTAAAAAAATTACTACAATAAGAAAGTAAGATAATATTTCGATATAGTAAAATAAGGAAATAAAGTGATAAAAGGGGTAATTTTGAGTTATGTCAACATTGAGAAGTATATTATGACATATTAATTCAAGAAAGGATTAAATCGAAAAAGTAAGAAAAGTTTTGTGGCCCAAGAGTAAATACTCAAAATTTAAGGGGTTAAAATGTAAATATGAAAAAGTCGAAGGACCAATAGTGTAAATATTTTAAGGGTAGAATAATCTAGAAACTAAGGAAAATGGATGAATTAGGACCAAATTGAAAAGGTGAATAATTTTGAGGGACTAAATCGTAATTTTACCAAATTAAGTGATGACTCAATGATGGAATTTTAAAAGAACATAAAGGGAAAAATGATCAATTAGAAGAGAGAGAAATCTAGAAGGCAATGATGATGTTGGTGATATTTTAGATTAATTAATTAAATAAATATTAGTTTATTAATATTTTAATTTAATTTTTAAATGATATTTTATTATTTTATTATTAATTTATTTAGTATATATATATGTGGAAAGAAATATGAAAAGCAACTAACCCATCATCTTCTATGCATCCAACGTGAGGAGAAGAGAGAAAGAAGAAAAGTTTTGCTTTCTTTATAATTTCCATATCCATCAAGAGAGAAAGATAACAAGGAGACTATGGGGAGCTAGAATATCAAGTTGGATTCAAGAAATTGAAGTTGGAGGAGAGAGAAAATGAAGTTAAAGATTGAAATCAATAGGACAAGGTAAGAAAATTGAGATTTCAATATATTTTTAAGTTTGATATTATTGAAATAGCATGGAAAAGATGTTATAGTAGAGTTTTCTTATATAAAGTCTTATGTTATTGATATATTAGTGAAGAGAAATAAGTGAAAGTGATGGGAAATATTATAGAGAAAGGGAATAAGAAAGTTATAAACTTAGTAATTAACATTTTGCACTAAAACAGTTTTGAACAGCAGCAGTAAGATAACTTTAAAAAATCACCATAAATTGTGAAAATGAAATTAGAGGATGAAAAAATATGGAATTAAATCTTACTGAGTCTAGTTTCTCATAGAAGTTACGGTGTAAGTAATGGAATTGTAAATCATGACATATAATAGATTTTGTGAGACAAGGTTAGAATGATTTCTGGTTCCCCTGTTCTGAATTTGGAAAATCATAAAAAAATTGTAAAAAAATAATTATGGGTTATAATTTATATTTTTAAAATCCTTAAATAGTCTATTTTCAATAGAAATAAACAGGGATATCATCCGAATTTTGTACAAGGAGATAATTAAGTTTTAGTGAAAAAGGGTCGGAACTGTCAGACAGTAGAACAGAGGTGAGTTTAAAGAATAAAATGTACTTATTGTCTGAACCAAAAATTCTAAAAATTTTATGGTAAGAAGATATGTGAGTCTAGTTTTAGATAAAATTAACGGATCTCAATTTAGAGTTCTGTAGCTCAAGATATAAATAATTTAGTGACTATGACTCAAGTGGACAACTTTGAATGAATATATAAATAAATGGTGAAATTATAGATTAAGGATGTTACATATAAGCATGTTATATACATTAAGGATGTGGAATGGAGAGGAGGAGGAGGAAAAATATATGATTATTCAACTGGCATGAGTTTTCATTAAAAATGACCAATTTACATGTTTTAAGTTCAGGGACTAAATTGAACAAATGTGAAACTTTAAGGGTAAATTTGTAAAAATGTCAAAAAGTGAACCAATTGCATGAAATGAATTGTTTTATTATTTAAATTAGTAAATTGAATGAAATATTAATTTAGATCAAGATTGGGTGGAAATTGAGAAAATAGAAATTTTCCAAAATGTCCCTGAATTTTGCTATTTCTGCAATTTAGCCTGGTAAGTTCGTATGAACTATATTTTGTATAATTTTAATAGAAGTGAATGCTATTTGGTAATGAATATTATATATATGTGTGTTTAATTATTGGAATTGAATTATTATTGGTAATAGGTATAATTATTAGATGTTTTGAAATGATTATCGGAAGCTCGATTGGGTTGGAAGCTTGTTGGAGATATATCACATTATCCATTGGTTCTATTGGTAATTTTGGATGATTTGATTCTGGTTATAATGACTTGTAGAAGTTAAATTGGTTAATGTTAGCTCATAAATGTTTTGATTTTGATTGGTTATAAATATGAATGCTTGATGAAATGAAATGTCTGAAAATTAATTTGTAAACTCCGGTAATGCTCTATAACCCTATTCTAGAGAAGGATACGGGTTAGGGGTGTTACAATTGAGGTGCCTATGTTTTGTATATTGGTTGAATGTTAGATGGTGTGATTTAAAATACTTTGAATGATAGTTCTTTTTGTTGTAAAATTGTATATACTTATGGTATCAATGATGATACATTGGTTAGGCATTTAAGATGGTTGATTTAGCATGTTTTTAACTTGTTTAAGGTCACTTTGAATAGCTCTTTTGGTTGGTAAATAGATTACTTAGAGTCCAAGTAAGCTTGAATTGGTAAACTTGTTGTTTAAAGTTCATTTTGGTCCACACGGCCTGAGACAAGGGTGTGTGACTTAGCCGTGTGAGACACATGGCTTGGCGACATGGCTGTGTGTCATCTGATGAGTTCTTTAAGGTGCAAGTCAGTGAGTTACACGGCCTAACTCACGGCTTGGCACACGGGCGTGTAGAGCAACTCAGAGAGTTACACAGCCTGGCACACGAGCGTGTGACATGACCGTGTGACCAAATTTAGAGAGTTACACGGGTGAGGATACAGGTAGGGACACGGCCATGTGTCCCTAGTTCAATTATTACACGGTTTGAGACAGCGACGTATGTCTCAACCATGTGAGGCACATAGCCTGACCACACGACCGTGTGACCCCTACTTTGCAAATTTTGAATTTTTTTCCTAAACATTCTAAACTATTTCAAATTGATCCCAAATTGTTTCTAGGTTATTTTTAGAGCTTCAAGGGCTCGATTTAGGGACATTTTGCATGACTATGAATGATTTATGATATGATTATTATACCGATTAATAAAATGTTCATATGTTTCTGATTGTTCTATAATACACCGTAATCCTAATCCAGCGACAAAGACGGGTTAGGGGTGTTACAATTTATCACGTCTCGACGTGGAGCCTAGTGACGTCGCGATGAGCTTCCAATGGCTTGGGTCTTTATAATTTTGTCTTAAATTGAGTTTTGGCTACTTAGGAAGCTTTCGAAAGCTCGTTTTAAGCTTAGTTAAGTGAGAAAATCATATTCTTAATGCATTATGAATGTTTTGTTGATATGATATTATTGTAGTTGTTTTGGAAACAAATCTAACATCCCGATACCTTGACCCAGAGATTAGGTCGGAGAAGGGGTGTTACAAAAATAGTTGCCATTTTATAATTTGATTTCATCGAATAAATGATATTAGTAGACTAATACCACATAAGTTAATCAAGTCATCTCTAAAAGCTAATTAAAACTCTATGAGCCCAACTAGAATCGTGAGGAGTTAAGATGCCTTCAACCAAGATAGTATACTATGCATTTCCCTCATCATTCAACAAAGCCCAAGCCTTACAATTTTGCATCCCCAACAAAGGAATAGATAGTCAACGTAAGAATTATCATCATCCCATACACCATTTAAAACCTTTATTAATAAGATCTTAGTAGCATGAATGCTCCTCCAAACAAAAAAAGGATTACTACCTTCTTCCCCATCACGAAAGCTATATTAACTAAACAAATTTAGAATATTGAAGGATGGAGAATGAATTCCACAACTCCTTGAAGAAAATCTAAAAGAAAACTACTATTAAAAAATAACAAGAAAGAAATCTTATACAAAGAAACTAATATACAAAGAAACTAACTCCCAAAGTTGAAAACTTTATTAATGAAAACAATTATGTCCTTAATAAATAATAAAGAGGCCCTTATATAGGCCAGTTAAGTACATCCAAATAAAACTCTAACTATACTGAAACTCTTAATCTAAATAAAAGTGATTTCAAAATGTGTTTCAAAGTTAAGAAATAGATCTTTGAACGCTATGATGACATCTCAACTAAAAAATGCCTGGATCCCTTCCAAAAATGCACCGCAAGTCGACTGATTGTAACATGGCTAGGCGAGTGGGCTTGATTGGGGTCCTTGAAGTGTAACGCCTAAGCTTGCTAACATTTTCCACACGTGCTTGCCATCATGCATTGAAATTTTAAGTTCACAAACAAAATTGGTCCCTCCTATTTCATCGTTGCTCAGTATTGAACTCCAAAGCCCATCGTCTTGAAGCTTCAACTCTTCTTCTCAAAATTTATTCGTGATAATGCCTTGAACGGATAAGTTGAGTTTTACCTTCAATTGCTTGGATTTGGATATCATGATTGGGCCTTAAGGGAAACTAAGCCCATCTTCATCATGGACTTTGAATTGGGTCGGGCCGCTCGTATCATAATCCTTGTACTTTAGATAAAAAATCAAACGGATCAAAAATCAAATGAGTATATAAACTAGTATATATATACAAAGTAATGAACATGAGTATTTTAGCAAGCTTGGAGTTCTAAGTTAATTGTTTGAATTCCAAAATGCTTCCTTAATAATTATTTTATAATTTTCATCTTTAATTAATAATTAATAATTTCTCTAATTAATTTTTATCCTTAATTAATAATTTAATATATATTTTGGTGATATATGTATAATTTAATATAAGGTATTGGAACAAATTAGGTAAGTTTTAATTTAAAATTATGATTATAAAGAGCAGTAAAAGAAATAGAATGTCAGTAAAAAAATGCAATTTGGTTTTACTTTTAAAAATGTTAACATGAAATCTAAATAAAATTACGTGATATTAATTTATTTCTATTTTTACGTATAAGAATCTGAATAAGATTCTCTAAAAAAATAACATTAATTATTTTCATTTTATATTAAATTATAACACCCTAATACAATTATAAAAATAATCATAAATAATTTATTCCATAAATTTGCAAATAGTATATTTTTTAAATCTCAAAAAGCTAATGGAATTTGATTCACAATTGATTTGTATTACCATAAATATAATTAGCAGCAGTATAGTCATGACAAATTTATCACCATATAAGTATTTAATCAATTATATTTAATCATATACACCAAAGTACAATCTAATAGAAAATTGATAACAAGTATTGCTGGCATAGTTTTACCAAATCCTGATTGTTAGATCATTTTACTTTCTCTTTTACCGTGCCTCCCTTCCAAAAAGCAAAAATGCCTCGTTTTTCTTTTTTATTTTTGGTTGTAAGGATGTATGAAAAAAATATTTTATGAATCCTCTTACTAATTAAAAATAAATACATCATTTTTCTTTCTAAATCATTCATGATCTCTCCTTACCAATTGTATATATGATTTGGAAAAAAATAATTTATTTAAATAATGTGGTAAGGACACAAATAACATTTGAATGTGGCTCTCTCTTTCCTCTTTCACCTTATCAGGTCAAGTTTTGCTTAAAAAAAACCCTAAAATCTAAAGCTCTCCAAACAAGATACGAAGATATGTTACTTCGATAAATCGTCTTTGCCATCCAATGAAGCTAATTTTGAATTATGTATTTTCTTTCTCTTTTATTGGTTTTTTTATTCTCAACTTGCTTCTTATAGGTTTAATTTCGTTTGAGGGTTAAAGTATAGGTCTTTTTTTGGGGGGGGTATTAATTCAAGTTAGATGGGAGCTAATAGTAGCTATTGGTTAGAGGTGTTTATGGGTTGGGTTGAGTTAGGTTTGGATCGGACCTAGGCATGATATTAACACATTTTATGCTTATCCAAGCTCGGCTCAACTCGAAATATGGGCTTAAAATTTTACTCAAACCCATTTTAAGCCCCCGTATTATTATTTTTAAATAAAAATATATTTATATCATTTTAATTTAATATTTAATAAATTTATGTATTTTTATTTATTAATATTTTATATATAGTCATCTTAATTTTTTAATGTTTACATTATAATAATATTATATACTATTATAAATTTAATTTATATATATTATAAATTATATAATATATAAAAAATAGCATAATATAAAATATTACTAACTTAAACAAACGGGCCGGATCGAGTCGAGCTTAGGCCTCGAATGTTCAAGCCTGAGTTCGCCTCATATTTTAAACGGGCCTAATATTTTTGCCCAAGCCTATCTTTCGGGTTTAATATTTTTGCCCAAACCCTCCCAAATTTTGGGCAAACCTTTAGGCTTGGGCAAGAAACCTAGTTCATGAACAATTCTACTATAGGTGAAGAGTTCAGTTGAATTTGTTGATTAATGTTTGAGGGTAAGTTTATTGTTGAATTGTTAGTAGTTAAAAATGATAGGATTGATTCAATGATGGAAATGTTATTGAAGTGTTTATGCATGTGATGTTCTAGTGAAGTGAAGATGTAACAAAGGTAGATGTGGTGGTATTGACTAGGTAGTAAGTGGATTGATGGGTAGATGATTGTTTGGATTAATGGATGAAAGTCAGTAATTGAGGTGGTATGGTGATTGGATTGTTGAAAGGGGTTTGATGATGCATAGGGGTGATGGTGCACAAAGATCTAACGATGGGTTGCTGAGAACAATTTATTGAATTTTTTTTTGAAAAATCCAATTGCTAACTCCCTCATTCTATGATACAAGTGTTATTTTATCCTAGAATATGAGAGTAGTTCGCATGAGACACGACAATCTTACAATTTTTGTGTAGCTAACCAAAGAGTAATGCCTCATTGGTATTATTGAAGGTGTCTGGAGAGGTCACCATTTGAACAAAACAGTTAAAGGGACTAAATTGTAAAACATAGAAAAATTAAGGATTTTTTTATAGAATTTTCTTTTTGATGTTTTTACAATTTTTTTTGTAATATTTGATTTTTTTAATGTTTTAAATATAGTAACATGTTTATACATTTAAATATACAAATATAAAATATTATATTTTAATATTAATGGGCTAAAATCCAAAATTTCATTACCATTGAAATAAAATGAAAATTATTTATAAAAACAACTCATTAACCCAAATGGGTAATTTATCAATAAAAGCCATTTTTTTTCAAAATTTACCGAAATGGGCCGATTTTTTGATTATTTACCAGAATAGGCCATTTTTCGGGAAATCGCGTTCACGTCAGCGCGATGTCAGGGTACGTGTTAGGACATCGCATCCACGTCAGCGTGATTTACTTACGTGGATACAAATCGCGCCTACGAGGACGCGATTTGTTGACGTGGCATGAACAGTTTAGGGTTTTTAGCTTGGAAAACTTTGAAAGGCCATAACTTTTGGCTCGGTTGTCCGATTGAGATAATTTTTTTTATTTCGAATAAATTTTCGAGATCTACGCACTGGCAAACAGCCAAGGGTGGTTTGCCGAAGTTTTTGTCAAAAAAGATCCTTTTTTGCCCCTAAATTTCAATTTTTTCGGTTTAAAATTGAATTTTGAAACATTCAAATCATTATTTTCCTTATTTATTTGAAGTAAACACCGGATCTTTTTTTTCAGAATTGTCTTATATCATCCTGTTATAGGTATAAGTCAGCTCATTCCACTTTTGAGAAGTTCCCTAAAATTTTCCATTTTATTCAATTTAGTCCCTAAAACCTAAATAGTCATATTTTCAAATCTAAGCTTCGTTTTTAAATTCAAATTCAAATTCATCCTTCCATAACATTCAAATATTCTTAAATACAAAAATTTCATTCTAATTTTGAAATAATTACACTTTAGTCCTTATACTCGTAACTAACAAATTATACTTTACAAATTAGTCCCTATTCATCTCTAAGCAGTTTGTCAGCACGTAGATCTCAAAAATTTATTCGAAATAAAAAAATCGTCTCAATCGGACAATCGAGCCAAAAGTTATGGCCTTTCAAAGTTTTTCAAACTAAAAAACATAAACTGTTCATGCCACGTCAGCAAATCGCGTCCTCTAGGCGCGATTTCCCCCATCGCGTCGAAGAAGTCGCGCCGACGTGGACGCGATTCTTCAAAAGCGTACTCGACATCGCTACGACGTGGATGCGATTTCGCGAAAAATGGACCATTCCGGTAAATAATTAAATAGTTGGCCTATTTCGGTAAATTTTGAAAAAAAGGGCTTTTGTTGGTAAATTACCCAACCCAAATTTCAATCCAGTTTTAAAAGTTTTAAAATTTTTATCTATTAAATTTACTAAATTCATTTTAATTTTTATTTAATAAAACCTTAATACAATGCCAATTTTTTTAAAAAATGGTAATTCTTTTTACAAATCTTTAAACCTTTTGTTATTATGTTATAAAATATTATTATTCATATTAAAATTAATTTTTCAAAAATTCATAATACAATATCGTTTTTTTAAATAGTATTTTTTACAAACTTATAAGTATTTTTTCATTATTTTATAAAATACTATTTTATTAATACATACAACCAAATTCGTACATTATACAAATATGCAAACTCGCTATTATATATTTTAAAATTTTATATGATGACATCATCATTACCACGTGACACAACCATAAATTGTCATGTCATCAAATTTGAATGGTACTATAAAAAAATACTAGCATGGCGGATAGAAAAAAAAGAGTTCAAGTACTAATCAAAAAAAAATTAAAGTATCAATTTAGATGAGTTGTCAAATTTAGGAGTAAAATAATGTACTAATTTGTAAAAAAAAAACCTTAAGGGCTTGTTTAATAGTGCTTAAAAAATATTTTTGGTTTGAAAAACACTTTTGTAAGAAAAGCCGTACTAAACAAGCTACTTTTCAGTGAAATTTTTAACTTTTCAAAAGCATTTTTGAAAAGTAGAAGGTAAAATTTTTAGTTTTTCCTCTCTCAAGAGCACTTTTGGTGCTTAATTACTTCTTTACCCTCCAACAACATAATATTTTCCCTTCTTTTTCTTTTCTTGATACTTAATTACAAATGTGTTAAAATCATGAATTAAAAATAAAAAAAATGTTCCAAAATAATACAAATGTGTTAATATATAATTACAAATATTTAATAGTTGTATTTAAATATTTAAAATATAGTTTATATATTCTAATTAAATTTTATAAATAATTAATATCTATTGCTTAAAAATATTTAAAATTTATATTTCATATATTAAAATATTAACAAAAGTTATAATAAATTGTTTTTATATTCTTACTAAAATATAATAATATTAACTAATTTGAATACTATTTAAATGCATATTTATTACTTGATAATACCATGTCTAAAATGGACATTTTATTTCTCAAAAGCACTTTTTGATAACAATGCTAAACACTCAAATCTTAAACCAAACTTTTTAAAAATACTTTTTAAAAGCATTGCTAAACTAGCCATAAGTATCAATTTAGGTGGAGTTGTCAAATTTGGGGGCTAAAATATGTATTTAAGCGTTCCGGAAATTATGTGGGTATCATTTTTAAAATCACAAGTTTTAAAAAATTAATGCTTCGTTTGGTTTTGAGAAACAAATGTTTTTTTTTTTCATTTTCGTTTTCTTAAAAATGGAAGACATTGAAGAAAATGTGTTTAATTGAAAATTTTAAAATAATTTTAAAAAATAAAAAATATGTGAAAATTAGAACACAATGAAGAAGTTGTTTTCATTCTTTATTAAAAATGTTTTGGAAAACTGAAAAATATGAAAATAAGTGGTTTTAACTTTAAATTTTGCTCGGATTCAAATTCATATAGACACAAATATTTTGTTTTCAACAATTTTCAAATATAAATGTAAACTTTTAGATTTTATTTCATATGTTTCTATTATAGAAAAATAAGTATCAAACATGTTTTTATTAGTGATCATGCTTATCACGCTTATCAATAATAGTTCAGTATAATGACATGTTTATCATGCTTCTCGATAAATAATATCGGGGTATGTCTTGCGTACTTTCAATTAAAAGAATTAGTGGCATGTGTACATGCTTCCAATACAATCAATGTTGTACATGATATGTAACATAATTACGTACATAACACAATTTTAGTCATGGAAAATTTACATGCACATCAAACAATAATACAAAATTTAGCATGCTATACACACATTCCATTCACAATTTCATCACCCAAACATGACATTTAACATTTAGGCTTCCTATTTAATTACGTACCTTACTCAACACCTCACTTATTTGCATTTAGGTCATTCGGTCAAACCAAAATCAGCAATCAAATGACATTATTTAAATATATTTATTTGAGTATTAGGTTATTTAGACTTAGGGAAGACCTACACCTTAATTCGCAAATCGTAACACTAAACCGTAAAATCCGCACTTCCGTATTAAGCCTTAGATGAACCTAGATACAAAAATAACACTTAGAATAATAATATACGATTAATGACCAACCTTGAAACACCCCCTAAGGATTCGGCCAAATCAGTGCTACACAAACTATTTTTCGGATCTAATTCGACAAGCTAACTTACACTGATTTGATGCGAAACGAGGTTGTGAATGAAATCTAACTTCATTGCTAATCTAGGACGTTCAAATCAGCACCTACGATTAAAATATTAATAAAAATTAGTATTCAATAATCAATTAAAGGCCTTAGATCAATCAGTCAAAACAATATCTTTTAACAAAAATATTACAGTACAATCACTCGCAAAAACTACACTTACGCTTCTCGTTAATTAGATCTGAGATGTCGGATGAATGTATTTGGATACTTTATCAATTTGGAATGTCAAGGGTTGTTTTAAATAGAGAAATTTTAAGGAAAACACTATTGTAAGGGGGAGAAAAAGAAGAAAAAAATAGCAACAAAACAATGATGCTCCAAGGGTGACAACACGTCCAATGGTGGAACAAATGGATTAGTTTTAGATAAACACCAAAGAGGATTTTTGGAAGTTAGGGGTCACATTTTAGAGGCAGGAAACATTAATAAAATGGCTGTAAAAATAGCAGCAAAAATCAACAACAAAAGAAAAAGAAAGTAGAGGGAAAAGGGAACAAACCAACACCGTCACAAATGGAGGAGAGGGGGCGGCAATAGAGATTTAATGGTAGCAAGGAAAGGCTGATTTTGGGTGATTTTAGAGCAGAAAAGGTCTAATTTAAAGACAAAAATGGTGAGAATCACATTGTTTAGGACGACACAAAAAGGAAGAAAAAGGGAAAATTTGAGTGAAAAAAGGAGGGGAAGAGGAAAGGGACGACTAGGAAGGAAAAAGAAAATGAATAGTCTAAAAACTTAATGAAAAATAACTTATTACTAGGTTAAACTAGGTTGACCAGCACAAACATAGAGGAGTGGGAGAAAAAATAGAAAAATTAATATTTTACAAGGGAAAAACTTTGAACTCGGGTCTTTATGCCAATTAGATTGCCTCATTATTTTATCTTAACCATTAAGCCAATTTCTAATTCTTAAAATCATTTTATAACATTTATTTTTAAAACAATGTGTGACACCTACTAGGGTTTGAAACAAAATTTGCAAAATAACCAAAATGGTGCAAAGGAAGGGAATTGAACTTAGGTTTCAAGGATAGTTTCACTAACACTAAACCATCAAACCAATAACTTTTTTTTCAAGAACATACAAAGATAACTTTTAAAAGCCAGGGTGTGACAACTCTCGATTCACCAACCTAATTTTTTCTAACCCAATTTTTGGGATGTGATAATTATCCCCTCCTTAAAAGAAATTTCGTCCTCAAAATTTTTTTAGCCACAAAATTTGATACCCTTTTTTTAAGTCGAGCTACCATGCTTTCGCTGTGCAACTCTGATTCCAATACAGTTCCAGATAATGCTTCCTCTTAAAGTCCAAACATCACTTGGGACACTGCATCATTCCCCAGTCTCTTGATCACCGCCTTCCGCAGTAAGCACAATCACGTTGTCATTTGTCTCAGGGTTAGGTGCAATTCCCCTGAAAAACAAATGACTTAGCTTGGGCAGCTCGTTGTTGAGCCCCATAGTTCCTCATTCTATAGTTATTCATTATGTATCCTAAAATCATATGTTTGATCTACAGTTTCAAAGAATAATCACTAGTTACTTTTAGTTAGTTCTTAGGTTCTTATATTACAGTTTCTGAAAAAAATACAATTACTAGTTATTTCAGTTTTATGTCTACAACAATACACTCCTAGTGTTCATCTACAATTTAGTAATAGCAATTTTCTACAGCAACCAATATTGGAGTATCAGACCTATTTTTCTTTAAAGAAAATTATTTTCATAAATTCCTGTGGCTTGTTTTTCCCAAAATGCCCCTTGTTTTCAATGAATGCAGGCAAACCCATTTAAACTTCAGGCCGAGTTTATGAACCAGGCTATGATACCACCAAATGTAACCTCCCAAACCCTAAACATTATGACTGAATTCCGAAGGTTACATTAGCCATCAAAATGGCTAAGAAAAATGTCTGGTTGTAAAATCACTATTTTGTTAAGTTTTCAGAAGAATTAGCGTGGTTGCATAAAGCTTGTTAAAAACATCAGTCATACGAGAAACTCAGTCCAACTCAAAGGCCATAATAGAGATGGGCTTAGTTTCCCTCACGGCCTAATCACGAGATCCAAATCCAAGTAGCTAAAGTCAAAACTCAACTTATTCGTTCAAGACGTTATCACAAAAAAATTTAAGAAGAAGAGTTGAAGCTTCAAGATAATGGATTTTGGAGTTCAATACAAAGTGAGGATGAATTGGAAGGGACTAATTTTGTTCGTGGGCCTAAACTCTCAATCTATGATGACAAGCCCATGTGGAAGAAGTTAATAAATTCTCTTTAAGTTTTTCTTTTCAAGATTTTTTCTTGATTTAAAAAAAAATTAACAATATTTTTCGATTGTGGGGATCATTTTTAAACTTTTTCTTACTAAGTTTTCTTTTTGGGAGGGGAAATTAGAGCCACTTGAAGTGGGTTGTGGATTCTTCTTGTTTCCAAGGCTCCTTAGGACTTCTACAGGCCACGTTGTGTGAAAATCCAAGTTTTTTTTCCGAATGTCTAGAGCCCTAAGTCAAATCTGCGACTTGGACAAACTTATGATCCTATTTCTACTATCATCCTTATCAACTGGTTAATTAGGTCATCCCTTATTAAGTTCAATTTATTAAAAGGTCGTGTCATTTGAAATAAAGCTTAGTTGGTTACGTCAAAAAATCCCTTATTAAAACCTAAGTTTTACCGTTGTGCAACGGAAATTTTATTGTGTTTGATTTTCATAGAAAATTCCATATTTTAAGTCATATTCTGCCATTTCCCAAATTTGTTCAGTTTCTGTCAAAACTCATGCATGCAAAAATCTCAGTTTAAAATGTCTCATACCATCATCCAAACTTAAATAAAAAATTACAATCCAAAATAAAACAATACCTAAATAATTAAAGTAATTTAAAAAAAACTTCAATGCCAGAAAATACGTAATGAGACATTCGAATTTCGAATTTGAGCCTAGTCCTATGGGTTATCTATAAAGAGTAAACTAGGGGGTGAGTTTAAAAAGCCTAGTATGAATCTAAGAGTTATTTAAGCAAACACATAACAATACAATAAGACGTAGGGACATCAATAGAATGACCATAACAAATAAAACAATTTATCAATCAGTGCACATATGCATTAACTAAAGACTATAAAGCCATCTCATGGAGTTCATATCAATAAGATTTCTTATTAAATCATAAGAATATACAAAATGGAGTATGGGCATGGTATGATGCAAATGATGCAATGCAAAAGGTTCCTATCCAACCATCTGCTACACACCACGAGTTCCCTAGAACCCGTTTGCCGAACAACAAATAGTGCGAGTCGTAGCTTGATGTGGATAAACCACCAGTATAGTAGTGCAAATAAACTACCAATATATGTAGACAAGTAGGCAATAAGGCGATAAAATTTCCAATCTCCTCAAATCTCTGGTGCAGTGCATTGACAATAGTATTGCGGACTTTAAGTGCTGTTTGGTTCACCACGAACTCCTCTGTCAACCAAAAATACCCACCCCATGCAAATGCAAATATGACATACAATCAGTGAAGCACTTGATGCTTATCAATAATATTTCAATACAATGACATGCTTATAATGCTTCTCAGTAAATAGTATCGGGGTGTACCTTACATATTTTCAATTAACAGAATCAGTGGCATGTATACATGCTTTCATTACAATTTATGTCGTACATGGTATGTAACATAATTACATATATAACACAATTTTAGTCACGACAAATTTACATGTACATCAAATAGTAATACAAAATTTAGCATGCTATACACGCATTCCATTCACAATTTCATCACCCAAACAGGACATTTAACATTCAGACGTCCTATTTAATTATGTACCTTGCTCGACACCTCACTTATTTGCATTTAGGTCATTCAAACAATCCAAAATAAGCAATCAAATGACATTATTTAAATATATTTATTTAAGTTTTAGGTTATTTAGACTTAGGGAAGACCCATACCTTAATTCGCAAACTGCAACACTAAATCGTAAAATCTGCACTTCCACTCTTAAGCCTTATATGTGTGTAGATCCAAAAATAAAACTTAGAATGATAATATAAGATTAATGACAAGCCTTGAAGCACCCCTTAAGGGTTTGACCAAATCAGTGCTACACCAACTATTTTTCAGATCCAATTTGACAAGCTAACTTACACTAATTAGATGCGGAATGAGGCTGCGAACGAAATCCAACTTCACTATTGATCCGGGACGTTCAAATTTGCACATAAGGTTAAAATATTAATAAAAATAAGTAGCCAATAATCAATTAAAGGCCTTAGATCAATCGGCCAAAGCAATATCATTTAAAAAAAATTCTGATACAATCACTTGTAAAAATCACGCTTGCGCTTCTATTTAATTAGATCTGAGATGTCGAATGAACGTATTTGGATACCCTATCAATTTGGAATGTTAAGGTTTGTTTGAAATATAGAAATATTGAGGAAAACATTGCTATAAGAGGTAGAAAAAGAAGAAGAAAAATAGCATCCAAACAATGGTGCTCCAAGGGCGACAACACCTTCAACAATTGTAACAAAGGGATCGATTTTAGATCGACACCAGGGAGGATTTTTAGAAGCGAAGGGGATGAATTTTAGAAGATGGAAAAAAATAATAAAATGACTGTAAAAATAGTAGAAGAAATCGATAACAGAAGAAAAAGAAAGGAAAGGCAAAAGGGAACAAATTGGCACCGTCACGAGTGGAGGAAAAGGGGCGACAATGAAGATTTAATGGCTGCAAGGAGAGGCTAATTTTGGGAAATTTTAGTGCAAAAAAGGTCTGATTTAAAGAGAATAAAATCGATAATATGTCTGGAAAAAATGGAAGAAAAAATAATAAGTTAAACGACGACACAAAAATGGTGAGAATCACACTATTTGGGACAACACAAAGAGAAAGAATAGGGGAAAATTAAGAGAAAAAGGGAGAGGGAGGTGAGAGTGACAACTAGGAAGGATAAAGAAAATGAATAGGCTAAAAAGTTAATGAAAAATAACATATATACCTAGGTTAAACTAGGTTGAACGACACAAACATAGGGAAGTGGGAGCAAAAATAGAAAAATTAATATTTTGCAAGGGAAGTGATTCAAACTCGGACCTTTATGCCAATTAGATTGTCTCATTGTGTAGCAACCCGGTATAGTGGTGTCAAAAAGTATGATTTCGGTTTTTGTTTTAATGAATCGAGCCTGTAAATAATTAATAAAAATATTTACGGAGTTATGTTATAAATGAATTGAATCAATGATAAGTAATTTAGTTGATTTGAGTATTTAATCTAGTCCAATGATTAAATTATAAAGTTAGATCGCTATAAATTTTAATTTGACAATAGTTAAAGGGATTAAAATTGCTAATAAGTCAAAAATTTAAGATGGCATTAAGACATGCCAAATTTGTGGCTAAAAAGTGGTTGTTATGTTATAATTATTATTTATTATAAAAAAAGAATAATAATAGTAAAGTGAAATGATGTAAGTGGAAGGAGAGAGAAGATGTCTTCACCATCCTTCCACACACGAGAAAAAAAATAAAAAAGAAATAGAGGAAATTGCTTAAGGTTTTCAAGTTTTAACCCACAAATTGGTGAATGTAACTTACTAATTTTCTTATAAGTTTTATATTTTTGAGACCGGAATCATAATTTAACTAACTTGTGTATCAATTTATAAAACTGTTATGGTTTCAAAAGTTACCATTAATGATTTTTCTATGTTTTTATGTTAAATTGATAGATTTTAGTGTATACATGAAAAGGACTAGATTTTGAAGTTAGATGTTAGATTTTTCACTTGAAAAATAAAGTGGATATCGTAGAGTTGTTATGAGATTTTGTTAGAAATCGATAATAGAGGTTTAAAATAGAAGGAAATGAAGTCGGATTATAAATTGATGCTTAGAATGGAGAGTTATGCTCGTTTTGATTTTAAGAATTTAAATTGAATGAAATGTAAATTTTGTCGAGATAATAATTGATTATGAATTGGGTGAATTATTGATGTCATTTGTTTATGTTAATTAAGTAATTCTTGACAATTCAATTTCTTCAAAAGTGAATGAATTGTATAACGAATGAAGGAAGTATCACCAGAACTCAACTTATTATTTATTTTTCCTTTTAATTTCATTGTTAGGTAAGTTGGAAAAACGAAGGAAGTTACACATGAGTGGTTGACTAGAAATACAATATTGAGTTTGATTATTGTGATAGAGAGTTAAATTGTATAAAAATTTGAAATAGTTTATTTAGTAAAGTTGCGCATTAGGCTTGAACATGAGACAAATCATGCCATGTTTTATATGAAATGACATTCAACAGAAGATGTTATTGAGATCAATAGAATGGGAACTTAACTGTGAATGAAATTAGACTATTGGTTATTGTAATAAGTTTTGGGAAAAGTTGAGAATAATTAATTTGTTATAGAATCGAGAAAAATAATAATTGCTTCGATTAGAAGTCGATGAGCGCCAGGCGCATTTTCCTTTGAATGTCTCAACCGTGGCTTTCACAATTACTACTTCAGCTGAGCCGATGTGCGTAGGGCACAAATTGTTTACGTCGGATGTTCTGATATAAAATTACTTCGACTATTGGTCAATGAGCACTGGACGCACTAACCATTGGATGTACCAACGAGTGCTAGGCATGATTATTGCTTCGAATTAACCGATGAGCACTGGGTGCAACTTGTTTAGTTCGGGAGGTATTGATGAGGCACTAGGTGTCAAATTATAGTATTAATAAGATCTGTAAATTAGTTCGAATCCGAGCTATGTATTAGCTAAAACATCAATATTGAACAAGAAGAATGGTTTAATTCAAACTAGTAATGTAGTGCAATATGAAAAAATGAGACAAAATCGAATAAGGTTGTATACATCGTTAGCATAAAGTGTTAATAAGTTCGTTAAAATAGTTTGGTCAGTTATAATATCGCATTTGGTTTGTTTGGGATACATGTGGATATTAATATATTGGATAAATTTTGAAATAAAACATACTTGAATTGGTTTAAGGAAGAAACAAATCAACTGAATCCAATTATTTAAATTTCATGCTACATTGAGTAAGTTATAGTAATACTGTTTGAAATTAATACTCACCGAATGGTCTTGTTTTCATACGGTGGATAGGTGTATTTTGAGATTTTGTACTCAGAGTTGTCAGCATCTAACCGAAAAATCCTAGACTCTATAAAGTGTATATTTTGTTTTGTTTCAAGTTGGCATGTACTTGGTTTTTAGTAAAGTCATTTTGCTATAGATATGTATTTGTGACATAAAAAAATAAAACTTTTGGTTGCCATAATTATAATATTATTAGTTAATTAAATGGTTTTAATATGATATGCTTAGTTTGCTGTATGTTTCAGAATATCGAAGTGTTGGGATTTGATTTGAGAGATGATTTGAATATGGATATATATTGTGAAATCTAAATTTTGTAGGGGTTTTTACGTAAAATAAGCAGAAATGCTGCAAATTGTTTTTTTAAAAATAATTTACCACTACACTACCATTTCAATAAAGTGAAATAGTAAAATAGATTGTTTCAGCATTTGAATGTGGCATTTTATATATATATCCTCTAATTAAGTCGGGTAGAAGGTGTCACATTTAGTGGTATCAGAGCTATAAATTTAGTCGATTCTAGGATTAGATCGAGTTAAGAATTGAGTTTAGAAGTACATGCCAAAGTTAAGTCAAGTCTGAGTCGAGATTTGGATTTGATTATATATTTATTTCTTGTTTTTCCTGTTTTGTAGCTAAAGGTGTCTGTTGAAGCCTAAAATGAAGTTGATCTTAATGTAAATAGTGGTGGTTCTTCCTCTGAGAATGAAACCAAAATTCGGTCAGAAACATTTGTTTTGGACTCAACTGGTGCTCAATAGCCTAGGGATGCTAGACATAGACCCAAGTGTCATAGTGATGAAAACTTGCTCTGTGTTATAGTAGAAGCTCTTCAATGAGTAGTCGAAGCTACTCCTTCAACTATTCCAGCACCGTTAAATCAGCGAGCACTGATAAAAGGAATTGCAAAAATATGATGCGACAAAATTTATGGGTTTAAAAGGGATCAATCCATCATCAGCTGAAGCTTGGGTGGAATTAACAAATCGAGAAGTGCAACAGCTTGAGTGTACTTCACTAAAATGTGTCACATGATACGTCTTTCTCTTGAAAGAAGAGGCATATTTATGGTGGAAGATGGTTACACACCATGTATCAGCGGATCAAATTGTTTGGGAATTTTTTTTATTCTGAATATCAAAAGATATACGTTGGCCAATTATATTTGGAAGACCAGAACCATGAGTTCTGAACATTGAGACAGGGTGAAATGTCTGTGATGGATTATGAGTGAGAGTTTCTTTGGCTCAATAAATACTTCTTAGAGCTTGTGCCAATAGAAGAAGAGAGTTGTAAGTGGTTCCTTCGAGGATTGCTAGATGAACTCAGAGTTTAGTTGGTTTCTCATAGAATTAAGGAGTTTGTTCACTTGACTAAACGAGCTAAAATGGTAGAACAAGCCTTGGGTCTTGATAAGAAATCTACATTCTCTTGAGCTATTGGGAAATGAGCGGGGACTTCTAGTTCGTATCAGACATTTAAAAGAGCCAAAAAAACTTACGAGTCTAAGAGAACGAACTCAAGATTTTCTAGACTTGGCAAAGCTCGAGATCGTCAACCGTTAGTATCAGTGGGTAACGTGAGAGGTCCTGCAAGAGATTCTGATATTCCATCCTATGTTCATTTTAGGAAAAAGCATCAAAGTGAATGCTGAAAGTTGACAAAAGCTTGTTTTCGTTGTGGATCTTTGGAACATTTTGCTCGGGATTGTCCGAAGAATGAAGTTGCTTCTCCAGTTATCGTTCAGAGGTCCACTCCCTCTGTTAGGGGCCAAGGAAATCCTCATGGTGGGTTTGTTTCATGAGGAATTCGGAGGAAAATATGGGTTCAACTACTCAGCAATCAGAGGCTAGAGCTCTAGCTCAGGCCTATGTTGAGTGGACCCATGAAGAGGGCGATGCTACAAATGTCGTAGCAAGTATATTTCTTTTATGTTCAGTACCTGTATATACCCTGTTTGATTTTGGTTCATCTATATAAATGCTAGTTTTGTGAAAAATAAGGAATTTAAAGTCAAAAATGTCAAGTATTGTAATTGTAGTGACAAGTCCTTTAGGACAAACCATATTAGTTGATCAAGTTTGTAAGTGATGTCCATTGGAAATCCAAAACATATTCTTTCCTGTTGATTTATTAATTATGTCGTTTGGTGATTTCGATATGGTTCTGGTATGGACTGGTTGACAGAATATGGTGTAATTCTAGATTTTCGTATGAAGAAAATTTTAATCTAGGGTACGAATAGAGAGATAGTGGAAGTAAATGGTATTAGATCGAATGGTTCGACTTGTGTCCTTTCTTCAGTTCAAGCTAATAAGCTCATGAATCAAGGCTGTGAAGCTCTTCTAGCCTATGTCATTAACTCAAATTTGAAGGAGGGATAGATAAGTAAAATTCGAATAGTGTACCAGTTTTTTGATGTGTTTCTGGAGGAATTACTGGGATTGCCACTTGATCGAGAAGTTGAGTTTGTGATAGAAGTTTTCCTGGTACACCCCCTGTATCAATAGCTCCATATTGGGTGGCACTAACATAATTAAAGGAGTTAAAAATTCAATTGCAAGATTTGTTGGGTCGTGGATTTATACACCCTAGTATCTCGCATTAGGGAGCTCCAATTTTGTTTGTTAAGAAGAAAGATGGATCCATGCAGCTTTGTATTGATTATCGCCAACTAAATAAGTTGATGATTAAAAAATTGATATCCTTTGCCGCGCATCAATGATTTGTTTGATCAGTTGAAGGGAGCCTTAGTCATTTCTAAAATTAACTTGAGATTAGGGTGTTACCAGTTGAAGGTGAAGGATAATGATGTACCAAAAATAGTGTTTCGTATGCGGTATGGTCACAATGAGTTTCTAGTAATGCCATTCAAACTAATGAACGATGTTGCGGCATTTATGGATCTCATGAGTGGTATATTACAACCTTATTTAGATCAATTTGTGGTAGTATTTGTTGATAATATTCTGGTATATTCCAAATTGGAGACCGAACATGATGAGCATCTTAGAATTGTATTGCAAGTATTACGAGAGAAGGAATTATAGGGGAGGCTTAGTAAATTTGATTTCTGGTTGTTAAAAGTGGTTTTTCTAAGGCATGCCATTTTAGCTTAAGGAATTCGAGCTGACCCAAAAAAGATTGAAGTTATTCTTTAGTGGAAGGCACTAAAGAATGTGTTAGAGATCAGAAGTTTTTTTGGTCTAGCCAAATATTATAGAAGATTTGTAAACAAGTTTTCTAAGATAGCGATACTGGTGACAAAGTTGTTATAGAAGAAGATATCATTTGTTTGGATAGAACAATGTTAAGAAAGTTTTGAGAAATTAAAAATGATGTTAATTGAAGCTCCAATTTTAACCTTACTTGAATCGGGGAAGGAATTTATGGTTTATAGTGACGCCTCATTGAATGGGTTTGGTTGTGTATTGATGCAGGATGGTAGGGTGATTGCGTATACGTCCCAACAATTGAAACCGCATGAACGCAATTACCTGACGCATGATTTAGAGCTTGTTGTGATGGTGTTTGCTCTAAAGATATGGAGACACTATATCTATGGTGAGAAATGTCGTATCTACACCGACCATACAAGTCTTAAATATCTCTTACCTTAAAGGGAATTGAACCTGAGACAATGCCGCTGGGTTGACTTGATAAAGGATTATGATTGTGCAATTGATTATCATCCTAGGAAAGCAAATGATGTAGTTGATGTGCTGAGTAGAAAGGCAACAATTGAATTGCGAGCCATAACATCCCTAACCCATCTCCGTCACCAATTTAAGGTTACGACGTATTACCATATAATCAAAAACATTTAAACATCATATCCTTCGACATATTAATAATATCATAAACCATTCATTCACATGCATACTGTCCCTAAATCGAGCCTTTAAGGCCCTAGAAATAGCTTGGAAACAATTTGGGACTAATTTGAAACAATTTGGAAAGTTGAGAAAGAAGTCACAAAATTTGGAAAGCAGGGGTCACACGGCCGTGTGACATGGCCCTAGGACATGTAACCTTCGAAATAGGGACACACGGTCATGTCCCAGCCCATGTTTTCACTTGTGTAACTTACTGAGTAGGGTCACACGCCCGTGTGCCAGGGCGTGTAACACTGAGTTGCCCCACACGCTCGTGTTCTAGGCTGTGTAACTCACTGACTTTCACCCTTTGAAATTCTTAAATGACACACGGCCGTGTCGCCAGGCCGTGTGCCTCAAACGGCTGAATCACACACCCATCTCCCAAGCCATGTGAACCCAAAATTTACCTAAAATCAAACCATTTCATGCATAAGCATTCAATCCAATATGCACACTTCCAAAAGGTCAAAACATCATCCAAGAAAACCTATAAATGCCATTTCCAAGTCCCTAATTCAACTAACCAATATGCCATTCAAAGGCACCACAATTAGCATCCAATACATCATTTACCTAAACATGTTCACATGCCTCAATTCATACATACAAACCTAGTCTATTTAGGTACTAAAACATACCATATTTAACCATTTCCAAACATTTTAAAACACGCCATAAGAGCCATGTTTACATGCCTTTACAAGTAACCAAAATGACAACATTTGGTAAACATAAAAAATGCACCAACCAAACATAATCTTTAAGACCTAAACATATCAAAGCACAATTGCACAACATCCTATACATTTCAACTACATTTTCATCTATATATACATGCCACTACCCTAGAAGATACAAAAACTACCAACTTAGATGGATAGTGTGAGCCGATTGAGATATCCTTCCAAAATGCCAGCAACAATTATCTACAAAACAATCCCTAAGAACCGATAAGCTTACAAAGCTTAGTAAGGACATAGTATAACTTTTAATCTAAATAGAATCCTATACTATATGATTCAGAGTTACCGAGGTATAAACAAGGGCATATAAGTGCAGTCAGGGACTGAAGTACAATCAGGGGTGTGTATATGCATTCAGGGGTACCAAAGTACAAACAGGGGCATGTATGTGCATTCAGGGGTACTGAAGTACAAACAGGGGCATGTGTGTGCATTCAAGGGTACCGAAGTACAAACGGGGGGACATATATAAATCCATTCAATAGTTAATTATAAAGATTTAATTAAAGAACTATAATATAAGAATACAAGTAGGAATTCATTTACATATTGAAACACTATGAACTTACCAACTATTTAACGGTGATCAACACGCAGGGACTAATCTGTTTTTTTCTCTTTTCCTCGGTTATTGTCTTTTTTATCTATATAATAATTAAACACAATATATTAGTCTCATACACATCTCACATTCTATTCATTGCATATGACCCTTATCTTTTCATTAATTACACACTTTCCCTAAACTTTTACAACTTTTGTAATTTAGTCCCTTAACCCGAAAATCATCAAATTGACCATTTTCTAGAAGTCAAATTACAACAGAATATTCTAGGCCCTTAAATAGTCCTTATTATTCATCAAATTCACTATCAAACCTTGAAATTTGACATTTTAACAATTTATTCATTAAATCAAAATTTAACAAAAATCACTTCACAAAACAACCAAATACCATAATCAAAGCTTCATACATATAACTATCATCACAAACAACCAAGATTCATCAATGGTAACTTCCAAAATTTTTAACAAATTAACAAATAAAGGTACGGGCTAGTTGGACCTTATTGTAGTGATCTCAAAAACATAAAAGTTATAAGAAACAGAACTAGAATGAACTTACATGCAAGCAATGAGAATGGCCAAACCTAGCTTGATAAAAATGGTGTTCTTTCACCTTCAATATTCGGTTCCTTCACTTATGGATGATGACAATGTTATTTTCTTATTATTTTACTTTAGTTTTATTATTAATTTACAATTCTACCACTTTTTATTTAACATACAACTAATTAATTCAACATGTAAAACCGTTATTTGACCTTACTAAGGTCTAATTACCATATAAATCCTCCGTCTTTTTTTAATTAATCCATCTATCTCCTATACTTCAATTATAACTAGATTTTTCTATATTTTGTGATTTAGTCATTTTTCTCAAATTAACTAAGTAAACAATAAAATTTCTTCATCAAAATTTAATACGACCCTAATGACACCGTAATAATTCTATAAATAAACTTTATGAGTCAACACAATAGAAATTTGTTGTAACATCCCTAACCTGTATCGATCGCCAGAATAGGATTACGGAGCATTACCGTAAAAACATAATATAAAAACATACATTTCCGAACATCAATATAAACATAACATAACCCATTCATATACATGCATACCGTCCTTTAATGGAGCCCTCGAGGCCTTAGAAACACTTTAGAAATGATTCAGGACTAAATCGAAAACATTTGGAACATTAAGGAAAAAGTTAGAAAAATTGAACTACAAGGGTCACACGGCCGTGTGACTCACATGGCAGAGACACACGCCTGTGAGGTTGTGTAACAATCGAAATAGGGATACACGGCTGTGTCCCAGCCTGTGTCCGTGCCCGTGTAGCTTTCTGAGTTGGGTCACACGGCCAAGCCTCACGCCCGTGTGCCAGGCCATGTAACCTTCGAAATGGCCTCACACTCCCATGTCCCAAGCCTTGTGCTAGGCCGTCTAACTGCCTGACTTGTAACCTTAAAAACTACAGGGGACACACGGACGTGTCACTTGACCATGTGTCACACATGACTGAGACACACGCCCATGTCTTAGGCTGCGTGGACATGAAATTGGCCAAAATCAAGCCATTTCCATCACCTGTTTCAAACATGTACCTACAAGCAATTCACACCTATGATCAAGACACCAAAACATACTAAAACATGCATAATATGACCGATTCAATCAACCATTAATCCATCCAACCAATATGCCATTTAGGCACCTCAATCACAATCAAGCAAATATGCCTAAACATATGCATATTTGGTCACATTGCTACCATTATAAAACATACCATACTTGACTATACCATGTCAATATAAACTTACCATTTGGACCATTACTTACATGCATCAAAATCACAAAAGTGACACAAACCAACCATTTCCAAATGGTACCAAACAACCAACATATATATACCAAAATCAACACTTAACATTCAACCTAAACTTTAAACATAAGTCCACCTATACATGCCATTATAACCTTGACCAACACATCAAAACTACAAATATAATCGCTGGATAGTGTGATAAATCTCTAACGAGCTTTCAAACTGGTCGAGCTTCCGATAATTTGTAAAGTAAAGGAAAGTAATTACGTAAGCAATGAATGCTCAGTAAGCTCGTATAAAATTTAAACATAATATCTCATTTTAATAATGAAACTTTATAGGGTAAATATAAACCTAGACCAATGCCACAAGATTTATTAAACTATGTAACCATCAACTCACATTTGAGTAAGTCCATCAATATCATATATATTTTTCTTTCTTATCATAATATGATTTTATAAGACATATTACACAATCATTAACCTTTTCATGGGACTATGAACCATTCCATTTACTTACTTACTATTCCATTTACTTAGCCTAAGCTTAAATAACATTATCAATTCATGAATTAGTGTATTTATTCATAGCATGAATATATTTCTCACGTATGAGTACGTTATTTAACTCTTCAATCCTTTCAATTCATCATATTACATCTCAATTATAAACTTATCATTTCATTACCTTTTCTTACCCGTTTCATTTGCATGATACAAGGCATAAGTATAAACATCAACCATAACCACTAGCTTGACACAAGCCTAAACATCATCATCAATGCACAAGTTAGTGCATTTATACATAACTCTTTTGGGATCAACCACATGATAAACCATTTCATAAGAAAATATATCTTTTGATTCATACCACCTTTTCATGAACATAAGCATATTTTCATTTGGACACTTGCCATTTCAATGTATATCATTTAGATTAAGCATGATATAATCTAATCATAAGCTTGGCACAAGCCTAAGCATCACCAACAACACATGTTAGTACATTAAAATATAATTCACTTGAAATCATCATTTTCATAAACATATATATACTTTCATTGAACATTCCTATTTCAATCATTTTCATAGATTCATGACATAATTCATTTGAACACTTACCATTCATTTCCTTTTCATGCCCGTTGAACCACTTAGAATAATATTGGATACATGGGAAAGCTCACATAAAGTGTGCTAAACATATTGTCGAAACTATTCCTTTTCCTTTACATCGTTGCTCACTTGAGCCATAAAATAGGTCTACTCACACAAGTTGATGGTCAAAATGTAAGCTACACGATACCGCTCACACAAGCTGATAAGCATCTGCAACAAGTGCAGGACCTCAGTCATCCGTAAGACATTCAAAACCAGCACCCGAAACATGGTAATCCTAATGACATGTCATTTGTATCCTATATATTCCTAAGGTTCAAACGGGAGTCGTTAATCGTCGTAACATCATTAGATTCTCATCATTTCTTTACATGATATATAGCATAATACATAAATATCAAAATAATATTACAACGTTATTTAAACATACAAACTTACCTGGCTAAATTGCGACAATGATTAAGTAAATGGACTATTTGGTAATTTCCTCTTCTCCTCGATTTTCCACTCGTTCTTGATCTATTAATAATTTCATTCAATTCATTGATTTAGACAACAAACCAATTCATTTTATGCAATTTAGTCTTTTTTGACATTTTTACAAAATTACCCCCAACTTTTCATTTTATTCAATTTAGTCCCTAAGCCTAAAACATGCAAATTAACCATTTTTATAAAATTTCAAGCTTAGCCAAATTTATTAGGACCTCACTACAATCCATATATACTATTATTTCACATGAAACCCTTGTAATTTTACTAATTTCACATTTTAGTCCTTAAACATTAAAATTACCAAAATTACTCTACAAAATAGTCTTATCTAGCAATCAAGCTTAAAATTCTATCATAAACTTTCAAAAACATCTCAAATTCATCCATGGTAAAATTCTAAACATTCAACAACTTTGCAAATTGACCCCCCGAGTTAGCTAAATTCAGTTAATACTAAATTAAGTTAATACGATAACAAAAAATCAAATCCATGAAAAACGAGTAAGAATTGCTTACCATGCATAAAGAAATCACCTTGGCCAAAAACTAGCTTAATTTTCATGGATATTCGTTTGTGTTAGAGAAGAAACCAAAAACATGATAATATTTAAGCCTTTTATTTCTTTTAATTTCAATTAATTATGAAATTACAAGTTTGTCCATTTAAAAATCAACCAAATTTCAAGCTTTTAATTACCCAAAACCGTCCACCAACAATTTAATTGGTATAATTACCAACTAAGTGCAACAGTTCACCTTTCCATAGCTATTAGACACCTTTAATTAATAGAATTCAACCTTTGCATCTTTTACAATCTAATCCTTTTCAATTAATTAGCTATTTAAACAATAAAATTTCTTAACGAAAATTTAATACAACCTTAATAACATTCCATAAATATTTTTATAATATTTACGGCTTGGTTTATAGAAATGAGGTCCTAATACCTCATTTTCTGAAACCACTTGACTTTAGGATCTTACCACTTGAACCTAATTGTTCATTCGAATAACATATATTGTCAATTCAAAATTTATTTTAATATCATATTTGACTTATAAATATTAAATAATAATATTTACAAATTTACTTGTCAGATTTGTGGCCCCAAAACTACTATTTTCAGCACCACTGAAGAACAGACTGTTACATTTGTGGTCCCAAAATCACTATTCCATCACCACTGAAAAGCGGGCTATTACAACTCCCCCCTTAGGAAATTTCATCCTTGAAATTGTTACCTGAAAATAAATTTGGATATTGTAATTTCATTGATTCCTCAGTTTCCCAGGTAGCCTCCTCAGTATCATGTAATGCCATAAGACTTTCACCAACGATACTCGTTTATTCTGAAGTTCTTTGACTTCTCTAGCCAAAATTTTCACTGGTTCTTCAGAATATGTCAAATCTGGCTATAATTCAAATTCACCATGAGGAATCATGTATGAAGGATCAGATCTGTACCGTCTTAGCATTGAAACATTGAACACGTTATGAATTTTCTCGAGTTTAGGAGGTAAAGCTAATCTATAAGCTACAAGACCAATTCTTTTGGTAACCTCGTACAGCCCAATAAATCTCAAACTCAACTTTCTTTTCTTTCCGAATCGTAACACTTTCTTCCACAGAGAAACTTTTAAAAATACCCGATCGCCAACAGAAAATTCTATATATTTTCTTTTCAAATTTGCATACGATTTTTGATGATTAGATGCAACTTTCAAACAATTTCGAATAATTCAAACATTGTTTTGAATTTCTCGAATCAAATCAATCCCTACCATCTTAGATTCGCTCAGCTTAGACCAATACAAAGGCGTTTTACATTCTTTTCCGTATAAAGCTTAAAACAGTGTCATTTTGATATTGCATTGATAACTGTTATTATAAGCGAACTCACCTAAAGGTAGATATTTGTCCTAGCTACTGTCGAACTTGAGAATACAACATCGCAACATGTTTTCTAAAATCTGAATTACTCATTTTGATTGTCTGTCCCTCTGGGGATGAAATGCTATACTGAAATTGAGTTTAGTGCCCCAAGCTTCATGAAGTTTACTCCAAAATCTCGATATAAATCATGGATCATGATATGAAATAATAGATGTTGGAATTCCGTGTTGTAACAGGTCGTTTTTAGTGAAATCGGAACAGTGGTTTCGGGACCACAAATCCAAAGTCAAAATAATTATTTTATTATTATTTTATTTCCTACGTCATGATAGTAGTACCGTATAAAAATTTTGTTAAGAAATTTTACCATTTACATGCTTAATTTGAGTAAAAAGGACTAAGTCGCGTAAAGTGCAAAAGTTGAGTTCTAATAGCAAAAAGTATTAAATGGCTATAGAAACTTAAAGTAAGAGTCATTATATGGTAATTAGACCATTTATGTTGATAGTGGAATATGATGGCTTGGCATTATTGAAAATTGTAATGTTTTTAAAGGTTATAAAAGTAATTAGTAAATAAATGACAAATTAAGTAAATTAAAAGTAAATTAATATCATCTTTTTCATCTTTTTAACCTAAAAGCTCTAAAAATTCTTAGAAAAAAGGGGGGAGCATTCGGCTAGAGGTAGGTTTTGAAGCCCGTTTTTAATGATTTCTATATTTTCAGAATCGTTGTAGCTTAATCTAGCTAGCTTAGGGACTAATTTGTGAAACTTTTAAACTATTAGGGTTTTGAAATTGATGAATATACATGAGTTTTGATGTTTTTTGATAGAAAATGGATCGTTTTTGTTAGATGAACAACTTTTGTAAAGAGATTTTTCGTGAAATTATCAAATAGGGACTAAATTAAAAAATAGAAAATTATAAATGGTGAAATTGTGAAATAAACGAAATATAGGGCATGCTAGGGACCTAGTTGATATTCAGCCATAGTGGGTTGTGATGGAATTTCATGAATTTTCATTTTTATGAGCTAAAGACTAAATTGCAAAGAAATTAAAAGTATAGAGACAAAATAGTAATTTTTTCCAAAATATGATTTTGGGCTAAAATGAATTAATTATATATTAAATTGAGTTAAATCTATCCGTATAGATCAAAATAGACCTCGTACAGCTTTAGATCGAGGCAAAGATAAAGTCTCAGATTAGTCACCTCTGTATCTACGTATACTCGTCGAGGTAAGTTTGTGTAATTAAATCGTGTATATATGTTTTAATTGAATTATAATTGTATTGTGAATTGCTATACGTACATACCGATCACATATCCAACAACGTATGACTATTACCGAGTCCCGTTTGAACCTTAGGAATACATAAGATACAAATGAAATGTCATTAGGGTTTCATGATTCGGGTACTGGTCCTGAACGTCCTACCGATGGCTAAGGTCTGGATGTGTTGCGGATACTCCACAACTCATGTGAGCATTCCAATTTACAGTTCGTGAGAGCATACTGATTTATAGCTCGAGTGAGCATACTGATTCACAGCTCGTATAAGCATACATGTACAGGATTTAACAGATTACAGTTATATGATTTAGCACACTATGTGTGAGCTATCCTAGGTATCCAACGGTATTCTAAATGGTTCAATGGACAATATTCTGATATGAAATGGTAAGAGTTCATTACGGACTATTACAGGGACATATATGAATTACTTGGAAATATTATTACATGGTATATGAAAAATTGAATTGGATGATAAATGTATATGAAACTTAATCAATTAATGCTCATCCAAGATTATTAGTTTATATATGTATTTACATGGCTAACATGGTTGATGTATATGTGCTTAGGCATGTGGCCAAGTTATGTTGGGGATATGCTATGTTCACTTACCTATTATATGACTAAATGGTAAGTTTTATTCTAGGTTATATGAGCTTACTAAGCTTATATGCTTACTCTGTGTTATTCTCTGTGTCTTTTAGTGAATCGAAAGCTCGTTCAGGTTGGAAGCTTGTCGGTGATAAATCACACTATCTATCGGCTTTTTTTGGTACATTTAGTTGTTTTAATTTTGGTTATAATCGCATGTATATGTATTTTGGCTAGTGTTGGTCATGTGTTTTGGTTGTTGAAATGACCATTTATTTTGGCTTGTGATTTAGCATTTTGATGATGATATGAGCTTAGTTTATGGCATGTAAATATTGGCTTTATAATGGTTGATGAATGACTTAATATGGTTGAGTGAAGGAAGATGAAATGATAGTTGAATATGCATATTATATATGACTTGTGACATGTTGGAAATGTTGAGAAATGGTATTTTGTTTGAATGGCATATTTGGTACTACTTGATAGGTTGTGGTAAGTTAATTTAATAGTTTGAATTGATGCAAACTTGATTAGAAGTTGGTTGATTATTTTGGCCAAATTGATTACTTGATTATATATTTTTACATGCTACCATTTGAGGTGCCTAAGGGCATATTGGTTGTATGTGATTGTATCATATGTATATAACTTGTTTATAGCTTGATTTTGCATGATTTTGGTGCCTTGTTATGGCTTGAATATATGTGCAGTTTTTGTTGTAGGTATATGCCTTGATGGGTGAGAAAAATGGCTTGTAAAATGACCTATTTTAGTCCACACAGGAAGAGACACAGGCATGTGTCTCAGCCGTGTGTGACACATGGCCATGTGACACGACCATGTGTCCCCTGTAGTTTTCAAAGGGTTGCAAGTCAGGCTGTTGCAAGGCCTAGCACATGGGCGTATGGCTTGGCCGTGTGTCCTAAGTCAGTGAGTTACATGGGCACAAAAACGGGTTGGGACACGACCGTGTGTCCCTACTTCGAATGCCCACACGGCCGTGTGACCCCTGCAACATTGAAAATTTTCAATGTTTTCTGAATAATTCTCTGAGTTTTCGATTTAGTCTCAACTTATTTCTAAAGCGTATTTTGGGCCTTGAGGACTCGTCTAAGGGAGAATATGTATGTTTTGACTTGGTTTTAATGTGCTTATTGATATGATATGAAATGCTAATAAATTTGTGTTCGTTTGATTTGAAAACTTCTGTAATGCTCTGTAACCCTATCCCGGCGACGGATACAGGTTAGGGGTGTTACACGTGCAGTCTCACAATCTAAGACACATAATTTCGCTAGCCTTCCAAGTGAGTAATCTGTTCTGACTGGAATAAAATGGGCCGACTTAGTCAATCTGTCAACAATCACCTAGATCGAATCTTTCTTTTTCAGAGTTACAGGCAAACCAGATACAACACCTGATCGACTCTTCCACTTAGGAATCAAACAGGTTGTAATAATCTCGAAAGCACCTGATGCTCCGCTTTTACCTGCTGAAAAATCAAACATTTGGCTACAAACTTACAAATCTCACATTTCACACCCAACCACTAGAACATTTGTTTCAAATTACAATACATTTTCATGCTACCCGAATGAATGGAATATGTACTACTGTGAGCCTCTGAAAGTATATCACTTTTCAAATTTAAATTATTCGGAACACAAATTCTACCATGGAAATGCAATGTACCATCATCACTAATACTATATCATGTAGTCAAATTATCCAGAACTAAGTTTCGTTTTATCATTAACTTCAGTTCGTCTTCTTGCAACTCTCGAATTCGTTATCGAAACAAGGGTTTAATCTTCATTTTCGCCAATATAGAACCATCAGCATTCAAAGTCAAATGAGCGTTCAACGCTTGAAGTGCAAATAATGATGACATTCTGCTAAGTGCATCCGCAACCACATTATTCTTTCCTGGATGGTAATCAATAACCAAATTATAATCTTTCAGTGGCTCTAACCAACGTCGCTGTCTCAGTCTCAGTTCCTTCTAGGTCATTAAATACTTTAAGCTTTATGATCAGTATATACGTGACATTTCTCACCATATAAATAATGCCTTCATATCTTCAAATCGAAGACAATCACGGCCAGCTCAAGATCATGAGTAGGATAATTCTTGTAATGCAACTTTAATTATCGAGAAGAATAAACTATCACTTTCCCTGACTACATTAACATGCAACCTAAGCCATTGAGAAACACATCACTGTAAAAACATATGTTGTTCCAGATTCAGGACGAGTTAATAATGAAGATTCTGTTAACATGTTTTTCAGCTGATCAAAATTCTGTTGACACTTATCAAACCAAAAAATTTTGACATTTTTTTGTAGTAACTTGGTCATAGGTGAAGCAATGATTGAGAAATTTTTAACAAATCACCGATAGTATCCGACTAGTCCCAAGAAACTTCAGAATTCAGAAACATTTTTGGAATTTTCCAATCAACAATCACAGATACTTTATTCAGGTCAACCTTGATTCCATTAGCAGATATAACATGTCCCCAAAAATTAGCTTTCCGTAGCCAAAATTAGTGTTTACTGAATTTTCCATATAGTTGTTTTTCAAGCAATGTTTGCATCACCACTCTTAAATGCTCAGCATGATCTGACTCGTTCAATAAATAAATCAGGATGTCATCAACAAATTCCAAAACAAATCGATCTAAATATGGCTGAAACACTCGAATGACATCAATGAATGTCGCACGAGCATTGGTCAAACCAAATGACATCACCAGAAATTTATAGTGACCATATCTAGTTCTAAATGCAGTTTTCGATACATCTTGCTCTTTAATTCAGATGATAATATATGCATGTGGGTCTATTTCAACTTAGATGAAAATGTAGTTGAAATGTACCCTAGGAGATACAAAAACTACCAACTTAGATGGATAATGTGTGCCAGTTGAGTGGTCTTTCTAAAATGTCAGCAAAAATTATCTAGAAAATAATCCATAAGAACCGATAAGCTTACAAAGCTTAGTAAGGATATAGTATAACGTTTAATCTAAATACAATTAAATATAGTTCCTATACTATATGATTTAGAGTTACTAGAGGATAAACAGGGGCATGTAAGTGCATTCAGGGGTATCAAAGTACATTCAGGGGGACGTATGTGCATTCAGGGGTACCAAAGTACAAACATGGGCATGTATGTGCATTCAGGGGTACCAAAGTACAAACAAGGGCACATATGAGCATTCAAGGGTACCGAAGTACAAATAGGGGCACATATGTAAATTCATTCAATAGTTAATTGTAAAAATTTAATTAAAGAACTATAATATAAGAATACCAGTAGAAATTCATTTACATATTGAAACACTATGAACTTACCAACTATTTAATGCCGATCAACACGTAGGGACTAATCTACTATTTTTATTTTCCTCGCTTATTGTCTTTTGTTCCAATTTTTATCTATATAATAATTAAACACAATATATTAGTCTAATACACATGTCACATTCTATTCAATGCATATGACCCTTATCTTTTCATTAATTACACACTTTCCTAAACTTTTACAACTTTTATAATTTAGTCCCTTAACTCAAAAATCATCAAATTGACCATTTTCTAGAAATCAAATTACAACAAAATATTATAGGCCTTTAAATAGTCCCTATTATTCATCAAATTCACTATCAAACCTCGAAAATTTGATGTTTTATCATTTTAATCCATAAATCAAAATCTAACGAAAATGACTTCACAAAACAACCAAATATCATAATCAAAGCTTCATACATATGAATATCATCACAAAAAACCAAGATTCATCAATGGTAACTTCCAAAATTTGTAACAAATTTAAAAACGAAGGTACGGGCTAGCTGGACCTAGTTGTAACAATCTCAAAAATATAAAAATTACAAGAAATTAAACTAGAATGAGCTTACATGCAAGCAATGAGAATGGCCGAACCTAGCTTGATAAAAATGGTGTTCTTTCACCCTCAATTTTTGGTTCCTTCACTTGTGGAAAATGACAATGTTATTTTCTTATTATTTTACTTTACTTTTATTATTTATTTACAATTATACCCCTTTTTATTTAACATACAACTAACTAATTCAACATGTAAAACCGTCCATTTGACCTTACTAAGGTCTAATTACCACATAAACCCTCCCTCTTTTATTAGTCAATCCATCTATCTCCTATACTTCAATTAGAACTAGATTTTTCCATCTTTTGCGACTTAGTCCTTTTTCTCAAATTAACTAAGTAAACAATAAAATTTCTTCATCAAAATTTAATACGACCCTAATGACATCATAATAATTCTATAAATAACCTTTACGATTCAACATAACTATTCTGTCACCACTATTCCTTTACCACTAAAAAATGGGTTATTACATGAGCAATGTTTGCTCAGCTCAGAATTGGTGATGATGGTAGTCTAACAGCTGAATTACAAGTTAAACCCGTGTTGCTTGGTCAAATCAAAGAGGCATAGTTGATTGATATGAAATTTTTTTAAAACCAAAAGCTTGCTTGGCAGGGTGATAATGAGAATTTTAGCATTTATACTAATGGTTGTCTCTGGTTTTGTAATCATCTTTGTGTTCCTGATAATTTAGAGTTGAAGGACTGGTTTCTACGTGAAGCTCATGATGGTCCCTTTGCTATGCATCTTGGTGATGCAAAAATGTATCATGATCTACGAGAATTATACTGGTGACCGGGAATGAAAAGGGAGATTGTTGAACATGTTGTCAAGTGTTGACTTGTCAACGGGTAAAAGTCAAACATCAGGTTCCCACTGGATTACTTCAACCTATCTCAAATTTTGAGTGGAAGTGTGAGAGAGTTACAATGGATTTTGTGATTAGTTTACCAACCTCACCGAATAAAATAAATGTTATTTAGATGATAGTTGATCGACTTACAAAGTCAGCACATTTCTTAGCAGTAAGGACAAATTGGCCACTTCCGAAGTTAGTGAAATTTTACATTTGTGAGATAGTTAGACTGTATGGTGTACCTGCGTCTATTATCTCCAATCGAGATTCTCGTTTACATCTAGATTTTGGAAGCAGTTGCATGAATCATTAGATACGAGGCTAAATTTTAACACGACATTTCATCTTCAATCTAATGCCCAATCAGAACGAGTCATCAAAATATTGGAAGATATGTTACATGCTTGTATTATAAATTTTAAATCTGGCTGGGAACGTTATTTATCGTTAACTGAATTTGTGTATAGTAACCGTTTCCAATCAAGTATTCAAATGGCTTCGTATGAAAGGCTGTATGGTCGAAGATGTACAACGCCAGTCTGTTGGGTTGAGCTGAGTAAAAGAAGGGTGATCGAGTCAGAGTTGATTCACGAAATAGAAAATGTTGTTAAACTCAATGGGATATATTAAAAGCAACATTCGATAGGCAAAAGTCATATGCGGACTTGAAACGGAGGGATATTGAGTATTCGATGGGAGATAGTATTTTTAAAGTTTCCTCGTGGAATAAAGTCCTACGATTTGGTTGTAAGGTAAAGTTGAGTCCTAGATTTATAGGATCGTATGAAATTATTGAGAGAGTGGGACCAGTTGCTTATCGTCTAGCCCTACCACCGAAATTGCAAAAGATTCATGATGTATTTCATGTGTCCACGCTCAAATGATACCGTTCTAACCCATCTCATGTGATTCTTGTAGAAGAAATTAAAGTTCAATGTAATTTGGCTTATGAGGAAGAACCAATGAAAATCTTAGTTTGAGAAGTGAAAGAGCTAAGAAATAAGTGTGTACCACTGGTAAAAGTTCTATGGCACAATCATAATGTAAAAGCAACCTAAAAACCAGAGGAAACAATGAAATCCCAATATCCCTACCTTTTTCTAGGTAAATTTCGAGGATGAAATTTCTTAAGAGGGGGAGAATTGTAACAACCCGGTACAGTGGTTTCAAAAAGTATGATTTCAGGTTTTGTTTTAATGAACCGAGTTTGTAAATAATTAATAAAAATATTTACACAGTTATGTTATAAATGAATTGAATCGAGGATAAGTAATTTAGTTGATTTTAGTATTTAATCTAGTTCAAGGATTAAATTATAAAGTTAGATTGCTATAACTTTTAATTTGAAAATAGTTAAAGGGACTAAAATTGCTAATAGCCCAAAATTTAAGATGGCATTAAGACATGCCAAATTTGTTACTAAAAAAATAGTGTTGTTATGTTATAATTATTATTTATGATAAAAAAAGAAACAAATAAAGTGAAATGATTTAAGTGGAAGGAGAGAGAAGATGTCTTCTCCATCCTTCCACGCATGAGAAAAAAAGAACAACAAATAAATAGAGGAAATTGCTTAGGGATTTCAAGTTTTAACCCACAAATTGGTGAGTATAAATTATTACTTTTCTTATAAATTTTATGTTTTTGAGATCCAGAATCATAATTTAACTAACTTGTGTATCAATTTATAAAATTCTTAAGGTTTAAGAAAGTTTCCATCGATGATTTTTTTATGTTTTGATGTTAAATTGATAGATTTTTAGTGTACACATGAAAAAGGACTATATTTTGAAGTTCGATGTTAGATTTTTCACCTGAGAAAATAAAGTGGATATCACGTAGAGTTGTTATGAGATTTTGTTCGAAATCAATAATAGAGGGTCTAAAATAAAAGGAAATGAAGTCGGATTATAAATCGACACTTAGAATGGAGAATTATGCTTATTTTAGTCAGGGAGTTACATAGCCTAGCACACGGCCTGGCACACGGGCGTGTGGGGTAGCTCAGAGAGTTACATAGTTTGGCATACAGGTGTGTGACCTTACTCAGTGAGTTACATGGGTGAGGACACGGGTTGGGACACATTCGTGTGACCCCTGTTCGAAAGTTACTCGGCCTAGAGTGATTCCATAGAGCTTGGCCACACGGTCATGTGACCCTTATTTCTATTTTTTGCAACTTTTTCTTGAACTTCCTGTTTTGTTTCAAATTAGCCCGAAATGTTCTTAAGCTATTTTTAGGGCCTCGGGGGCTTGATTTAATGACAGTATGCATGTGAATGAATGGTTTATTATGTTAATAATATGTTGAATGATATGATGTTTAAATGATTGTCCAGTAATGCTCCTAACCTTAATCTGACGACGGAGACGGGTTAAGGGTGTCACATAAAATAATAGTTATTATATTTTATATCGATGATATCATTGTTACAGGAGATGATATGGATGAAATAAGGCGTCTCAAGGAGCATCTAGCATTGGAGTTTGAGATCAAAAACTTGTGTCCTTTAAAATACTTCTTTGGAATGGAAGTTGTTCGATCAAAGAAGGGTCTTGGGGTCTCTCAAAAAAAATATGTGATTGATCTTTTAAAGGAGACTGAGATGAGTGGCTGCCGCCTAGATGATACACTAATTGATCCAAATGTAGAATTTGAAAATAAAGAAGGATGATTAGTTGATAAAGGGAAATACTAAAGATTAGTTGGTAAGTTAATCTACTTATCACATACAAGGCCAGATAGCTTTTGCAGTAAGCTTAGTGAGTCAATTTAAGCACTCTCTAATGGAGGAACATGAAAAAGCAGTGTTTCGAATTTTGAGATACTTGAAGAGCTCACCTGGCAATAGCTTATTCATCAAGAAATTCGAACAAAGAGGAACTTAAGCTTATACAGATGCAGACTGGGCATGCTTAGTAATTTTTGACAAAAACACATTAGCGAACAAAATAATTAAATATAAATAACCCCATATAAAATAAAATATAAATAAAATGATTTATATTTAATTTGTTAAATACAAAAACAACCAAAATCGTAACAAAAGTTGAAATCAAAAGGAAGAATAGAGATTTTACTAAATGTTGAGGCATGTTGAAAAAAAGTTTCTTTAAACCAGATTCGGCCACTCCTACGGTACTTAGAGAAATGTTAGTCGAATGTCTCCCAGGATGCAACAACACAACGATTAAAACAGTAGCACCTCTACAGCGATCAACAAATGAATGTTGCCTTTTTCTATCATTGGAACATTTGAAAAATTCAGAGAAGAAAAGAAAAGTTTTGAAAGCAACAGAAAATTGGTGTGAAAGAGTGGAAAATTAGCCAAGAATTCAGAAGAAGTCTTATCCTTTTATAGACATTCAAAATGGAGGAATTTTTGGAAATATCCATGTATAAGGAGAAAAAATATGCATTAAAGGGGAAATCGAATCAATTTGATTAAAATCAAATCAAATTGATTAGAACCAAATAATTTAGGATATATATCCTTTTATATCAGATTTTTTTTATATTTTTTCTAAAGAAAAAATAAATTTTGTGTTAGGCTAAAATATCCGCAGGCCCACTTTGGGTCCGATCGGTACGGACATTTCGCGTCGCCCACGTCGTGCGGGTGCGCCTTAACCCCATTAGGTTTGGACCTGCACCCCCCTGTGCGTGAGTTAGGGTTCCAAGCTTAGTCATTCAATCACCCTTTAAGAGGGTTCCCATATATAAACACATATCACACTTGGTATTTAACCAATGTGGGATCTAAGCTTTTCTTTTCCTCAACAAATATTTCCAAGTAGCTTAATTTAAGCATCAATTTCTCATTCATCACTCAACCATTTTAAGCATATGATATACCATTGTAAAGGTCTCATGGAGTAGAATAAGCAACCATAATTTTATGATTCATCTCTCCACATTTACTTATTGACAATATGCCTCAAAGTTCCCATAAAAATGCAAATTTTTCCAACACTTCCCCACATGAATGAAAATTAATAGTTTTATCAAAAAACATTGACTCAATGTGGTCATAGAATCTACGATCGATAGTTGCATAGGATAGGTAGGTATCCACCCTTAAACCTTCTCTTGTGAAAGTATATTTACTTTACTAGCTGACCAGTAGACGTGATGTCCTTGAACTATTCTGCTTTTTGTGTAAACAATGATATACCTCACACAACTACCTCTCTAGCAAGGTTTTAGTTCTCATGAGTATGTTCATATATTCGTGAACATTTCCTAGTTCTGCAAGACTTTGAGAGAACTATGCCCCAATAGTCTCCTTGAAACGGCCCAATTTCACACTCACATAGGTGACTTATGTTGTTCGGTTCATCGAACACACAATGGCCATTAAAAGCATTGCTTAACCTATCTAGGGGTGAGTAAAACTGGATTTGACTCGAAAAAATAAAAAAAATTCGAATTTCGAGTTAAACTAATCGAGTTATTTGAGTTAATCGAGTTATTCGAATCAACTCGAATTTTTTTTTCAAATTTTGAGTTCGAATCGAGTTGAGTTTTCGAATTTGAATAACTCAAATAATTCGAATAATTCAAATATCAAACTATAATATTTTACATTTTTACCCCAAACTCCCAAACCTTTTTACTTTTTCCTCAAAACTTTTACTCCTTCCCACTTCCCCCCAAAATTTTTATTCCCCTCCCCTTCCAACCCCAGAATCTACCCAAAATCCATTTCCCACCAAAATTTTACTCTCCCATTTACTTTTTCTCAAAATTTTACTCTAAAAAACCCTCAAAACCTTTTATTTTCCCCCAAAATTTTTACTCCCTCCCACTTTTCCCCCAAAACTTTTATTTCCTTCCCATCCCACCTCCCATCTACCCCAAACCCTCCCCCCTCCAATTTTTTTAAATATTTTCCCTCCAAAATTTTACTCCCTCCTATTTACCTTCCCTCAAATTTTTATTCCCCAAAAATTTTTATTTTCCCCCTAAACTTTTACTTCTCACATTTTACTCTCAAATAAAAAATCAAAATTATCCAAAAAAAATCACTAATAGTAATAATTTTATTTATATCTACTATTTATATTATTAAATTAAATTTCACATTTTATATTATTTATATTATTGAATTGTTTAGTCATATTGAATATTTATATTAAAATTGAATTATTAATTATGCCATAAAATATTCGTGTTAAATTTTTATATTGGTATCAATTTTACATTTTATTTTAAAATAACTTTTATTAAAAAATCATATTTTTAAATTTAATATATTTTTAATTCCAAAATACATAGTGACAAGAATCTGAAGATAATTGAAACAACTAAGCAAGCAAAGAAGCTAACCAGTATATAAAATATTAATAAATAAATTATGAGGTGATGAAAGTTAATAAAAAATTTGATTAAGGTGGACAAATTTTATTACGATAGGTGACAGTGGTTTCAAGGACCCAAAATTATTTTTTAAAATTTAAATCGAGCAAATATATTTGATTCGATTCGATTCGGATTCTATCTCACTCGACTTGATTCGAGAAAATTTCAAATCAAATTAGGATGATAAAATATAATTTCGTCAACTTGATTAACTCAAAATTTTTTTATTCGATTCGATCGAACGCTCACCCCTAAACCTATCCCATTTTTAATCACTATTTACATCATAGGAACGAACTTGGGATAAACACCCCCACAGTGACCTCACAAAGTCTTTACAATTAGGTTGTCCCTTTGAACCTAGATCTTGGGATCTCCAGTAAACTAGGTAGGGTTTTCCTTCACATAGTGCCTTTTATTTTATGGGCTTTAGTCACATTCCTTTTGATGTTTTAACAACATGATCTCATTTTAAGTCTTTATTTAGTGGATCCACAATGTTATCTTTTGATTTTATAAAAATCAATAGAGATAACTCCATTTGAGATCAATTGTTTAACGGTATTGTGTCGATGACACATATGTCTCGTCTTACCATTATACGTTACGCTAGCAAGACACCCCCCACAATTTCAAGTGGTTGTAGGATGGTTTTCTACCTTTCCATAACTCATATGGTGTCTTGTCCCTTTTCTTGTGGGGCACCATTATTTAAAGGTAATTAACTCATAGAAACACTCCCCCCATTTCTTGTTATAACCCAGGGCTTTTTGGCAGCGCATTCATCTTTTCATTTAGAGTCTAATTTTATTAGTCCAATTTTTCTACTCAGCTACTCTATTTGAGGAAAGTATGGTGGTGTTATTAAGTTGTGTACAATATTCAAATGATTCAACATATCCACCACCATGATCACTTAATCCTTTTATTAAGTTGGTTTTTCAACTTCTTGCTTATATAGCTTCGTTTTTACTCTTAAGCAAATATACGTAGCAATGAAGGTAATTAAATTTATTCCTTCCTCTCGTTTGAAGCATTGCTATGTATTAGATCAAGTGGTTTGAACTTGTTAATTTTTTCTCAACACATGTTTCACATTTATAATTATAATTATTGTGAAATGAAGGAATGTGCTCTAAGTTAATTAATGTACGTAAAGTATCATAATTAACATGTCGGGGCCTACTATGTCATAAATTAAATGACTTAAGCATATAAACAGAAAAAGAAGCAACATTCTTATTCATAGTTTTGCTTTTATAGAGATAGAGTTTAGTTTAATACATAACCCGTTCCCACAAATATTCCCCCTTTAGAGAGAACATTATTTTCATAGTTCTTGCGTATGTTAGGCACATAAGTTCATATCGAACACTTCCTTGGAAACTTCTTTCACAGCATTGGCCTCGTTAGCTTTAACTTTCTTTGGGATCCTACAGTCAGATGACTTGTGCCCCGTCTTCTTGAAATTGAAGCATTTTCCTTGAAACTTTTGTTTCCTGAAAACACCACCTTTTGGTCTCAGTTTAGACCCATTCTGCGGTTGTTTTCCCTTATTGAAGTCTTTCTTTACTTCAACTATGTTTGCCCTAACAACATTGTCATTTGCTGCTTTGTTGAGCCTTTTTTCTGTACCTCTATTGTCTTATTTAATCCAAAGTCTGAAAATTAGGTCTTCCACTGACATTTCCTTTCTTTTATGTTTTAGGTAATTCTTGAAGTCATTCCAGGCAAGAGGCTGCTTCTCAATAATGCCACTTGGAAGGATTCACTTATTATCATCCCTTTAGTAAGAATTCCATAAATGATCAGTTGAAGCTCCTACACTTGATTCACAACTAATTTAGAATCAATCATTACAAAATTCAAGAATTTGACAACAAAAGAACTTTTGTTCCAGCATCTTCGGCTTTGTATTTATGGTCTAACGATGTCTATAATTCCTTAGCTATTTTCTTAACGATATACACTTCATACAGTGCATCCGACAATCCATTCAGGATGTAGTTTCGGCAAGGGGTAACTTCATCTACCTCGCCCTCTTTAACAGTAGGAGGGTCATCTTTCAAAAATTTGGCCAAGTTTAACATGGTCAAATAAAACAACATTTTCTATTGCCAAGTCTTGAAATTTTGTCCCGAGAATTTTGCAGGCTTTTCGTTGTGGCTTATAGCAGCTGCCACTGGCAATACTGGGTTTTGGATCGAAGATTGCGTTTGAACCAAAGCTTCAGATTGCGAATTGATTAAATTAATGGGAGTCTCCATTTTTCTGTTAAGAAACAAAACCAAAATTAGAAAACTTATTAACTTTTGTTAGACAACAGGAATCTAATAAAACCCAAAACAAAATTTTATACGGTCTAATAAAAAATACAATAAAACAATGCACCAAGTAGGTAACCCTAAAAGAGAGGTGGTGCACTCGGCACGCTTAAATACCAAGTCTTTCAAAGAACCAATCCTAGACATGCACTTTCATATTGTCTTTTTAATTCACGGTTTGATTTTTTTTTATTTTAATTCACAATTTAAAGTCACAATTAAGGCCACCATAAACAGAAAAATTTCCCTTTGATTTGTTAAACGGCAAAATAAAAATTCTGAAACAAAATCAAAAACAAATTTGTTAAACAACATGATTAAATCTTGAAACAAAATTATATCAAAATAAAATCTATTAAACGACGGGAATAAATCTCAAAACAGAATTATTTGATTACGTTTTTGTTTGGAAACAAAACAATATCGAATAAAATCTTGTTAAGCGGAGGAAAATCTTGAAAGCAGATTTTATTTAATTTAATTCTAATTTGGAAACAAAATTAAATTAAATAAAATCCTTTTAAACAGCGAGGATATATCTCAAAAGCATTTTATTTAATTTAATTCTAATTTGGAAACAAAATAAAATCTTGTTAAACGCAGCGAGAATATATCTTGAAATGATTTTATTTAATTTAATTCTAATTTAGAAACAAAATAAAATCAAATAAAATCTTGTTAAGCGGCATGAATAAATCTTGGAACAAATTTTATTTAATTTTAATTTCTCATTTTGGCAACAAAATCAAAATGTAATAAATCCGTTGAGCGGTGAGAATAAATCTCGAAACAGATTTTATTTTTATTTTAATACTCATTTTGGAAATAAAACCAAAATTGGAATAAAATTAGTTGAACAGCGTGAATAAATTCCGAAACAGATTTTATTTTAATTTTAATACTCGTTTTTGAAAATAAAATGAAAATTGGAATAAAATCCGTTGAACGACTGGAATAAATCCCGAAACAGATTTTATTTTAATTTTAATACTCGTTTTTGGAAATAAAATCAAAATTGGAATAAAATCTATTGAACGACAGAATAAATTTTGAAACAAATTTTATTTGACTTTAATTTCTCGTTTAGAAATAATAAAAATGGAATAAAATTAGTTGAGCAATGAGAATAAATCCCAAAACGGATTTATTTACTTTTAATTTGGAAAAAATCGAATAAAATTTGTTAAACGGCAGAATAAATCCCCAAATAGATTTTATTTAGTTTTAATATTCATTTGGAAATAAAAATAAAGAAAAGAAATTGTTGAACAATGAGAAAAATCCGAAATAGATTTATTTAATTAAAAAATTATTTTGAAAAATACTTTTTCTCCTTGGTGTCTCATTTGTCTCGAATTAGAGAATTACAAAATAATCATATTTGTCTTAAGATTTTTGACAAAAACACATTAGCGAACGAATAATTAAATATAAATAACCACATATAAAATAAAAATATAAATAGAATGATTTATATTTAATTTTTTTAAATACGAAAACAATCAAAACCGTAACAAAAGTTGAAATCAAAAGGAAGAATAGAGATTTTACTAAACGTTGAGGCTTGTTGAAAAACAGTTTCCTTAAGACAAATTTGGTCGCTCCTACGGTACTTGGAGAAACATTGGTTGAATGTCTCCCAAGATACAAAAACAACAATGATCAAAACAATAGCACCTCTACAGCAATCAACGAATGAACATTGCATTTTTTCATCACCGGAACGTTTGAAAAATTCGGAGAAGAAAAGAAGAGTTTTGAAAGCAACAGAAAATCAGTGTGAGAGAGTGGAAAATTAGCCAAGAATTCAAAAGAAGTCTTAGCCTTTTATAGGCATTCAAAGTGGAGGAATTTTTGGAAATATCCATGTATAAGGAGACAAAATCTGCATTAAAGGGGCAATTGAACCAATTTGATTAAAATCAAATCAAATTGATTAGTCAAATAATTCAGGATATATATCCTTTTATATCAGATTTTGTATATATTTGCTGAGAAAAAAATAAATTTTGTGTTGGGCTAAAATATCTGTAGGCCCTAGGCCCGACTAGTCCAGACATTTCGCGTCACCCACATCGTGCGAGTGTGCCCCAACCCCGTCGGGTTTGGACTTGCACCCACTGCGCGCGAGGCAAGATTCCAAGCTTAGTCATTCAATCACCTTTCAAGAGGGTTCCCATATATAAACACATCTCACACTTGGTATTTAATCAATGTGGGATCTAAGCTTTTCTTTTTGTCAACAAATATTTCAAAGTAGCTTATTTTGAGCATTAATTTCTCATTCATCACTCAACCATTTTGAGCATACGATATACCGTTGTAAAAGTCTCATGGAGTAGAATAAGAAACCATAATTTTATGATTCAACTCTCCACCTTTACCTATTGAGAATATGCCTCAAAGTTCTCATAAAAATTCAACTTTTCCAACAAGTAACAGATAAAAGATCTACATCAGGGTATTGTACATTTGTTTGGAGAAACCTTGTTACTTAGCAAAGAAAAAAACAAAGTATTGTAGCAAGAAGTAGTGCAAAGGCTGAGCTTATATCAATGGCTCAAGGAATTTGTGAAATGATTTGGTTAAAAAGAATTATGAAGGAGTTGAGGAAACCAATAACTTCACCAATGAAGTTATACTGTGATTAGCATTGCTCACAACCCAATCCAACATGATAGAACTAAACATGTTGAGATTGATAGGTACTTTATCAAGGAGAAAATTGAAGAAGGCTAAGCGTGCATGTCGTTTGTTCCTTCAAAACAAATTGCTAACATACTCACCAAAGAGCTCTCTAACAAGCTTTGATTTTCTTATAAGCAAGTTAGACATGATTGATATATATGCACGAACTTGCCGGGGGGGTGAAATACGTTTTGAAGCCCTATATATTTTGAGATATTTTTTAAATTATTTTAGTAGATAAATCTTAGAATAATCAATTGAGATTTTTTAAAAAAATTTATCTTTTAGTAATTTGCTAGAATAAGAGAATTATTTTTCCAATTACATTGTGAGTTTTTTTTATTATTTAAATTCAGTTTTATTGAATACTCGATAATTTTTATACGACATCCAACTTACCAAATATGCGCAATTGTTAGTTTGTTGAGTTTTTGGGAAATTGGAGTCTATTATTCATCGGCTTTGGAAATATACAGAAACATTGATTCTTTCAATTTTCCTTTTCATACTTTGTTTTCTTCTTCTTTAGTGACTTCACCAACTCTCTCAAACACTAGACATTCTAGAAACAAAATGGCAAGCTAGAGGGAACATTACTATCAAATAAAGCTATGTTTTGCTTTTAGTTTGCTGCAATTAATGATATGATGTAATGAAAAGTATCATATTTTAATAAATTAATATTTTTTTCATTTTGATTTTGTATATATAAAAATAACCATAAATTACAACTAATCATTATTAAGTACAATTAATTCTCTTTATAACATTCACCCTAAGCAATAACACTTCATTATAACAAACAAATTTATTCCAGACACAAAAATTTTAAATATTTTTTTAGATTTCTTTGAATTCTTTTTGGAAAATTTTTGTTGATATGGCAATTGACGTGGTAGTGCCACAATAGTAACTGTTGTAGATGAGAAACGCCATGTCAGTGCCATTAATAGCCACGTTAGCAGCGTTATGGTCAAAGGCAGAAAACTTTGATTAAATGGCTTAATTGATGTAACTTAGGAGTTTGAGGGCTTAATTAAATGTTTTTTTTTTTTGCAAAAGGGCTTAATTGGTTTTTTTTTCTTTTTGCCAAAGTTTAGGACTTTTTTTATCCGTTGAACTAAATTTGTCTATTAACTTTTCAAGAAGAGCCAAATCTCCCCCTTTTTTTAATCAAAATGTTACTAAAACATTAATTTTCTAACCATGTTGGTTTAGAAACCCATATGACAATCCATGTGTACTTCATGCTTACAAGCCACTATTTGTCTTGTATGTCATATCAATAATTAATTTAAAAATTATAAAAAAATTAAAAAAATGAGTACATACGGGTTGTCACGTTTAAAAATTTAACATTTTAGTCAATATTTCTATTAAAGAAACAACAATTTGACTCTTTTTTTAAAAGTTGATGGTCAAATTCGTTTTTTATATGTGTTTATAGTTTTGAATAGTATTTTAATGATGAATTTGAATTGAAGTCCCGGTAAATTGTATTTCTTAAATTTTAATTGATATTTTGATGTTTGGAGTTTGAAAGATAAAATATAAGGGGTTGTATTTTAGGGTAGAGGAAGAGGCGATGCAAGAGTGACTTGATGGGAGATTTATCAACAGTGCGGGCTTAATCTGCTTAAAATTAGAATGAAAAATGTGGTGTACAACCTTAGACTTGTTACCACCCAATTTGACTCTTCTTTCAAATAGTCCATAGCCAAATTTAATAAAATTAATCTCACCCAGTTTTAATAAAAATTCTCGATAAAATTTCACTTCCACGTTATTGTACAAATAATACGATGTTGGTTCTCAAGAAACCTCTTGATTTAAATCCCATAATGTCATGAATTCTAATGCTAAATTTTTGAGATGTTACAATTCTCCCTTTTTTTATAAAGAATTTCATCTTTGAAATTACTTGGATAAAAAATGTTAAGGATGTTGATAACGCATAACTTCCTCAAGTTCCTCACGCAGCCTCTTCGATATTGTGATTTCTCTAGAGAACCTTAACTAGTGGAATACGTTTATTTCTCAACTTTTTGACTTTCGAGTCAAGATTTTAATATTGGAAAAATCGATTTGAAAACAGTGGAATTATGCACAACGGAAGTTTAAAAAAATTCTTTATGACTAACAAATTGTGATATTTATAATAATAATTTTTTTACCACTCGATCTTCTCTAATAATCTCGACCTCAGTTTACTAGAGTGTGAGCTCTATTCACAAATCGATAAAAAAATTTAGTGGAACTTTCAAGAGCTAAAAAAAAAAGACGAAATATGCCAAAAGATAGAATTTATTCTGAAAATAACTTGATTATATTTTGATAGAACATAGTTAAGTGTGTATTTGACCGAGCTATTTATAGAGAAAATAACAAGAGTCTTAGCAGAACAAGTTATAATTGAATAATAATATTTTAATAGGAAACACAATTCTCACAAGGAATGTATAGGAAGGGTCAGTGGCAAAATCCTTATGGGACTAGGGTTGGATTGTTTTTTTTTTTTTTTCATGCGTAGGTTGGAGATAGTTATAGAAGTTCTTCGTTGAGCTGAGTAACATCACAAAAAAAGTGCAAACATATTTGAGTCTTTTATACTGCACAAGTTAATTTCAATGAGGCATGTACTTAGGATATTACTGTAATGACCCAAAAGTCAGTACTGTCGGAAAATGCAGTTTTGGAATCCTGTTTTCATAAATCGATACTGTAAATATTTAGTATTTACTAAATATTTACGGAGTTATATTATAGGTGAATTGAATTTTGGATAGATAATTTTACTAAATTAGTGATTAATTAAGGAACAGTGACTAAATTGTAAAAGAGGTAAAAGTTCATTTTTTTAAATTTCTTTTAAATTGAAATGAACTAAGGACTAAAGTGACAATTATACCACTTTGGTATTAATAGTGGACGATTAGTAACAAGTGTATAAAATATATGTACGTTATAAAATTATAATTAAAATAAAATAAAAATTTGTTAATTAAAATTTAAAATGTATAATAAAACATCAAGTGGGGAGAAAGAGAAAACATTATTTTCTTTTTACATCTGTTCAACACCGAAACCACAAGGGGCAGAAAGAAACTTTCTGGCCATAAGGGTTTTTAATTTGAAGCTTCAATTTAATTTAGTCTTCTTCTTCTTCTTCTTCTTCTTCTTCTTTTGTAATTTTTATATTTTTGAGATCATGAGAGCTTAAAAGTTAACTAATTTCTTAATTTATTAAATTGTTAAAATTTTAGAAAGTTATCATTGATGATTTATTGAATTCTTAAGTGTTCAATTGATATATTTTAAGCTTAGAGATGAAAAAGGACTAAATTGTTAAGTTAATTGATAGTTCTGTACAATAGAAACTAAAGTGCATCAATTGTGAAACTTGTTGTAAAAATAAGAAATAGGATGTCCTAAATGGACTATAGTGAAATCAAATTAAAATTTGGACTTCTAAATTGAAAGTTATGTTAGCCCATTTATAAAAATACATCTATTTCTCAAATATGCACAATTGAGTCTTCATAATCATCAATTGATTCAAATCAGCTCAATTGAACAAGAAATCTCACCTCAAATGCTTGCCATGAACAAACAAATCAATATGCAGCAAACTGTAAATTAGTTCGAATTATAGAAAGACAAACTGTAAACTCCGAGCTATTCGTCGACGACTGTCTTTTCTTTTCTTTTTCGAGGGACTTGGGTCGACATTAGCTACGGATTAAAACAAACATAATAAATTATAAATACATTACCAATTTCACATTCAATTTCTAATTTATGTAACTTTTGCATTTTATTTAAATTAATCCCCTAAATCGGGACTAACATAACTTCCAACTTTAACCTCTAATTTTTTTACCATCTACACTCTAGGCCTAATTACCACTCTATTTTACATTTTTACCGCTAATTTCAAAATTTGTGCATTTTAATCCCTATTGCACAAAATCATCAATTGACTTAACAATTTAGTCCTTTATCAATTCTAAACTTAAAAGTCTATCTAAATACCATCAAAAACTTCAACTATTCAACAATGGTAAAACTCAAAATCTTTAACAGTACTAAAAATTATAACATAGTTCAACTAGCTCAAGATACTGAGATTTCAAAAATATAAAAATTATAAGAAAAAAACTAAATTAAACTAACTAAATTGAGCTTGAAACTTTGAAACAGTTAAACGCCGTTTGTCCCTCAAGCTGCTGCTTCTTTATTTCGGTTGAAAAGATGAAGCATTTAACGTTCTATTTCTCTCCACTATCATATTTATCTATGTTATATATTTTATTACTTTAATTTTTAATTTTTCTATTTAATAACCTTATGTTTTGTTTTATATATTAATTTCATTACATTTTCTTTTATAAAATCATCCATTATGTCCACTTTCACTAAACCAATGGTTTAATTACCTTTTGAATCCCTTAGTTATGTTTTATTTTATGATTTAATTATAATTCAATTTTTGACTCTTACACGATTTAGTCCAAATACTTAAATTAAACACTAATTCAACGAAATTACCCAACCGGAATTCAATTCGCTTCTAAAATAACTCCATAAATATTTAATAAAAATATTTACGAGTCTAATTTATAGAAACAAGGTCCCGAAACCACACTTTTCGACACCACTAACTACCGAGTCGTTACATGTTTGCCTCAAACAGTGATGTAAACAAATCTTCGAAAGGAGAAATATAACTAAGAAGATTCCAAGGTATTTTATATTAAAGCTTACTAAGTTCGTATGAACTTATAAATGTTTGTTACGTTTCAGGTGTTGATGAAAATGTATTCGCTAGGGGAGACCAAGTCAGGAATGCGCCATGGAAGTAGCAAGTTAGGATATTATGCATACAACGAACGTCTTAGGATTTGGAGTATAGTAGGATTACGCTTATTCGTATTTATTTTCAGTAAACTTTTATTTTGTAATTAAATTATGATAAGTATAATTATTATATTATTTTCAAATATTTTTCTTTGTTTCTTTGAAATTGAGTCTTTAAATAAAATAATAAGAATTATGTGTTAAGTAAGGAGTATCCTTCAACTATTTGGAAATTTTGTTAAGTGTTATGTGTAGTAAAACCTGAGATCTGAACGTCCCACCCTATTTTACTTTAATTTAATTTTTCTATTTATATTTAATATTTCAATCTTTTAAATTCAAATAAATATTTAAACATAATTCTTCAAAAAATTTAAACAAAATATATGATTTTTTATATTACAATATTACATTTTTACCCTTTTAATAGTTTATATATACAATAATATAACAGTAATTTTATATAGTGGAGCGAGTTGAGGTTGGACAAATAATTACTATAACCGCTTGATACTCAGTATCTAAGAGAAAAAAATTCACTCCACTCCACCCTCGTATCTACTTTTCAAGCAAAAAAGTTTGCTCTATTTGAAATCAATCGAGCGGTTCAAATTGTCATTTCGAACTGTATCCCTTTCTTTATATTGATGTTGCAATCAATGATATTGGCATGGCCATAATTACAAATGCAGGCGGACGTGGGTTTGAGTGCGCTAAAGCGCATTATCCTCTTATTTATGGGTTGGGGGATATGGGTAATTTTAAGCATTTTGTCAAAAACAGCAGATATAATCAGAACTTATAATGAGATTATTCAAAAAAAGGTTAATTTTTTTCTTCTTGTCACCAATTTATTGACAGTGTACTTTTTTATTCTACAAATAGCTTTAAAAAATTATTATATGCTTATTTTTTTGAATATTTTATTATACTCCTATAGGATACTTAACAACCCTTTGACCTTTCTCGTGGAGTCTAAAAATTGTACCAACAGTATACAAAATATTATACTTCTAATAAAAAGATAAAACGTTTCAGCGCACTCAAACTCATGTCCTAGTGTCACGGGGCTAGATCTTTCGTCTTGCGATTCGTGGAGCCTTAGGCGATCCGTTCGTCCAAACTCACCTAAGTCAGACTTTACTCAAGTGAGGATTCCTTAAGAACTCCTCCCAGGCACCAAGTTGAAGAGCGGAAGCGATTTATGCCAATGGAAGCTACAAAGAACAACAGAAAGACACAGAAAAGAATACACAAAAGGTGTTTGAGTAAATGCTCTCTCTCAGAATTCTATTACTCTTAAGAATTCAACATACAATGGAATGAGTACAAATGAGGGGGAGGCCTCTATTTATAGTTGAGCTCCCTAAAACTGACGGTCAAGATATATTTACATCGACTGACGAGATTAACCATATCCCTTTATTTTAGGGATTTACAAGATATGTCATATCAAATCTAATCTAATCTTTACAAGATATGATTCCCTCAATCTTCTAAGATTAGTTACCAAATTAGCCTAAGTTGCCATATCTTCATTATCGGGCCAACCAGGCTTTCATCTGATAGGCTTCTCCAACAGTTCTTTGAATCGGGCCAGTTCTCGTGGGCTAAATGATTCCCATATTATCGATAGACCTCCATAGGGCACATCTTGTGCCATGGTCATGAGCTTTGCATTTGACCCGTGGCATTCTCCCCCACCTATTCTCGTAAAGCCCTTGTTGCCACTTCTGAATGGCACTGACTTGATTCGCCTTTAAACTCTCTCGTTACCTTGGCTTCTTCCCGACTTGCCTTGCGATCAGATTGTCCCTTCCTTCGGAACCTTTACCTCGGCTTCCGTCGCGTCCTCACTTGAACCGTTGCACTCGTTGGTACATCTTGTTGGCAAGAAGTCTCCGTTCTAACTTGCCTGAATTTTGACTTGTTTCCCTTTTGAATCATTTTGATTCTCACACCTTGGCTTCGTATTGCCCACATCCCCTTGGCCTCCTTGCTTATGAACTTTGAAAGGCCCCCTACGACCTTGCCAAGCCAACAAGTCAGAATTCAAAACACTATCAAAGTGTTCGTAATGTACCTCACTCACAACATTTACTAGTCCTGACTATTTTTGCATCGCTCCCTTTTCTTGAAGCCCGATGCACAACCCACCAAAGGTGTTGACTCCACAGTCGAATCTGCAGGTTTTATATCGAACTCTTGCGCCACTAACACTTCCGAAGGAGCTTTGGTAACTTTTCGTTCTATCGAGTCAATGTTCCTCTCATACAAAACAACCTCGACTAGTTGGATTGACGACAACACCTTTACCCCCACCTTCATATCTCAATGCACCGACACAACAATTTTTGTTAACGGACTGGTGATAATATGAATTTCATCAGCCCATGGAAATAGAACTGTCTGAATCCTGTTAAGGAAGTTTAAGCCAAGTACATAATCGTAATCATCTAATTGGATTACCTCAAAGTCTTCATTGCCCTTCCATTCGCCGATTTGTAGCCCCACATTATGAACCACTCCACAGTTGGGGCCTCCTCAAAATTTACTATCTTGATCTTCTTATTTGATTTCTTAATTGATAGACCAAGCTTCCTCGCAGCCTTTTCCAATATGAACAAGTCCAATGCTCCTGAATCAATAAGAGCACTCCGCTTCTGACCCGCAGTATTCATGTCTACAAACATCAACCCTTCTTCACCATTCCTTTTCTTAGGAATGAGCACCATCAAATTGACCCTCGATATCTTTCCCTTAATAGGCTTCGCCTCTTCTGGCTCATCATTCCTCGTGATAGCTGAAACTGAAGATACTTTTGTGCAGTCCCTCTTCATATGCAGTCCCTTACAAAAGTAGCATCGTAACTTTCCCATTTCGTGGTTTCCTATCATCACCATCGTTGTTACTACCGTTGCCATCATAGCTATGTCCCTCTTCGTCTTCCTCATGGCACCCATCATTGCCCCTCTTGTTGGGCTTGGAAGATTCAAACCTGTCCCTTCTCGGAGCAAGTTCTACTATGGACTCTGCTACCATCATGGCATTGGTAATTTCCTGAACTCCTCGAAGTTGCAATTCTTGCTTCGCCCATGGTTTCAACCCATCCGTAAAGGAGAAAAATGCTTCCTTCTCACTCAAATTAAAGATCTGGAGCATAAGTTCACTAAACTCTCGCACATACTCCCTAACTGTGCCTCGTTATGTAAGCCGTCGTAACTTTGCTCAAGCTTCATTCTCGGCATACTCGGGGTAAAACTATGCTTTAAATTCCTTTTGGAACTCCTCCCAAGTCCCAATCTCAGTCTCACACGTCTCACATCAGTGGACCTACGTCGCCACCATAACAAAGCAATGTCAATAAAATACATAGCAACAGTATTTACCTTTGTGCCATCATCCTCGATGTTCATCTCACAGAAGTATTGCTCCATGGTCCAAAGAAAGTTGTCCACTTCACTTACGGACCTTGCCCCTTTAAACACTTTCGGCTTGGGCACGTCCATCGCTTGTGGCTTCGACTTTGAAGCTAACATTCCATTACCTATGGCAGCCTTGAAAATCTTGAGCTCCCCCTTAAGCTCATTGATCTCCTCCTTCAAAGCTGTCACCATAGCTCGAGAGCATCGTCCTTCTCAGCCAGCTTATTCTCCAAGGAACCGATAGTATCCCACACAAATTCCTTGAGCTACTCTTGCATTGTTCGCAACCCATCATTGAGTCTATTATCGACATCGTCGATCCTCTCCTTGACGTCCCCCATGGGCTCCTTGAGAGTGACGGCTCGATCCTCTAATGCTGACAATAAGTCCCTTGATCGACTCACTTTTCTGGCTCTTCCTCGGGTCTCCTTTAGCTCATTCTGACCAATAACTTCTTTCAACATCCCAACAGTGCCTTCAAACCAAAAGCTCTAACACCAACTGTCACTGGGCTAGATCTTTCGTCTTGCGATCCGTGCGGCCTTAGGCGATCCATTTGTCCAACTCGCCTAAGTCAGCCTTTACTCAAGTGATGATTCCTTAAGAACTCTTCCCAGGCACCAAGTTGAAAAGCAGAAGCGATTTATGCCAAAAGAAGATAATATTTAAGATTATTTAGTGATAATATTTAGGAAAAATCTAGCTAAATTTTAGCACTAAAAGTGTGTATAAATACCTAGTGACTACAACCAATTGAACACACACTTGGCCTTTGGCATTTAACAAATTCTTTTTTTTTCATTACCTGAGTCACTGCTATATTCTGTCATTTCAATTTTTTTCTTTTACCTTCAACCTTTTGGTTTAATTACCTTTCAAGGCTCTTCCCCTTTCCATCACCCACAATTCCACGAATTTATTTTCAAAGCATGATTTTTTCAATGATTAACTAAACTCTTTTTAGCTTTAGCCTGGAAATTACTCCAATAAAACAATCGTGAGATATGAGCCCGCTCAAAAAACCTCTCAACGTAGTATTTTCTATCTCTCCGGTATATGGGATAGTACAAATTCGTTCTTTAAAGTTAAATCAGCTTCGATTCAAAAAGTGTATTGTGGGTTGGAGTTGTTTGGCGTACAGCTGGGAAGACGAATCGGCCGTGTTGTGTTCGAATTCCCGTGAACAAATTGGCGTGTCTAAATGGGAAAAGCCAGTTGCATTACGTCAAGGGAGATAGAGATCAAATTTAAACAACCCACGCGGTTGAGGCCATTGATTCAAGTTGGGCTTTTCAGATCGCAAAGCTGTCGAAATCTTAAATTTCGGACACGTGTATCAAAGTTAGAAATTTGGCAAGAGTCAGTTTGCAGGTCATACCGAGATTGATTCCATAAGAAAAACTTGGCGATCAGGACGTTCTTAGTCGCTATAACTAGCTTATTGCTTGAAAGGGAAAATCTATTTCAAAGATCGATTCAAGATTGGAGTACACCGAGGCTAAGGCTAAGCTTAAAAAATATTTTATTTTTCCATTTGTTTTATTTTCTTAAATTTATTTTTGTATTTTTGAATCTATTTTTATTTTATTTTATTTTTTTGTATTTCCTTATTTTATTATCTTAATCAATTTAAACCCCCCATTTTTATTTTTATTTTTATTTTTAGCATTTCTACGCACAAGTTGTGGGCACAACTGTGACCGTGACAGCGATTCTGGTCAAGGAAAAAGGTGAAATAAGATAGCCAGTCCCTGTGGATTCGACTCTACTACTCTATAATACCATTTACTGTTATTTTATCGTAGGAATTTATATTTGGTGGTTTCGACTCCCATCAAATTTTGGCACCGTTACCGGGGATTGGTGAAAATTTCTAATTTTTTGTTTGTTTTCTTTATGGCCAGGTCAGAATCGGGGACCCTAGCAGTTGAACCGGAAATAGAAAAGTTGGCTCGAACACTTCGAAGAAAATCTATTCGGCGTGGTAAATAACCACAACCCGACTTTGAAGAAGGATGTTACACTGAAGATATTTACTCATTCGAAGATTCAGACAACATGGCAGATCAAACTATACGCTAACTTGCAACTGCACCAGATGAACAACAACCGCTATGCATAACTTATCCTATGAGCGAAACACCATTCAAGTTAAAGTCGGGATTGATACATTTATTGCATACTTTTTTTTGTTTGAAAAATGAGAACCCTCATACTCATTTGAAAGAGTTCCACATGGTTTGTCTGAGCATGAAACCAGAAGAAGTAACTAAGGATCAAATAAAACTACGAGCTTTTCCTTTTTCATTAACTAACTCTGCTAGATAATGGTTGTTTTATTTACCTCTAGGATCTGTTAATACTTGGACTGATATGTCTCGATTGTTTCTTAACAGATTCTTCCCAGTAGCTCGAGCAACCGAATTAAGAAGGAGTATAGTCAGAATACAACAAAAAGAAGCAGAATCACTCTACGAATATTGGGAGCGATACAAGAAGTTGTGCGCAAGTTGCCTACAACATGACCTGTCTGAACAGTCACTCTTACAGTATTTCTACGAGGGGTTACTCTCAATGGAAATGAAGATGATTTTGATACCGCTAGTGGAGGGGTGCTTGTAAACATGACTCCTCAAAGAGCTAGGGAATTAATTTTGACCATGGCTGCAAATTTTCAACAGTATCGACCACCTATAGAACCTATGAGAAGAGTTCATGAGCTAAGTACTCCTTCCATAGTAAATAAGATAGATGAACTTACTAATGCGGTTAAAAGTATGCTTGCAAGAAAATCAAACCCAACTCGGTTATGTGAGATTTACGCTCAGCCTTATCATCCAACCGACTTGTGCCCAGTTTTACTTGAGGGCACAATTACACAAGTAAACATCGTTGGGAACTTCCCAGGGCCACCTCAAAGGCGTTATGATCCATATTTAAGTACGTACAATGTAGGGTTTAGGGATCACCCAAACTTGAGCTATGGGTCGAACCTTCAATACAATCAACCATATTAATCAAGACCACCTCCACCTCAACATTATCAACCTCTAAAGTCATCTCTTGAGGCCATAGTAGAGAGGTTAGCCGTTAGCACCGAAAAGTTCCAACAAAATACTGAAGCACATTTTTAAGAATTAGATCAGCAAATAAGTAAGCTAGCAGTTACGGTTAGTCGTTTGGAGAACCAAAGAAAATTACCATATCAAACCGAGCCAAACCCAAGTCAAAATGCAAGTGCTGTGACTGTAAAAAATGGAACAGAGTCAGAACTAGTGTCTACCACGAGTCGTGATCACGCCGTTAAACAGGAAGCCGAACCAGTAACTCCCACTGAACCAGCACCTCATAAACCATTTGTTGTACCTCTCTCATACCCTGGAAGGCTCGTCCAAGTTAAAAAGGAACGAGAGGAAAAAGAAATCTTTGAGACATTTCGAAAGGTAGAAATTAATATTCCTTTACTTGATGCAATTAAACAGGTTCCACGCTACGCAAAATTTTTGAAAGAACTATATACCGACAAAAAGAAGCTCCAAAGAAATGAATGGGTGAATGTGGGAGAAAATGTTTCTGCAGTGTTACAAAGGAAAATCTCGCCTAAGTGTAAGAACTAAGGTATGTTTTCTATATCCTGCAAAATAGGTAATATTGGAATAAAGAAAGCCATGTGTGATTTGGGAGCATCTATTAATGTAATGCCTTTATCTATTTTTAAATTGCTAAACACAGGTCCTTTGAAAGAAACAGGGGTGATTATTCAATTAGCAGATAGGTCATGTGTATATCCAGAAGGGGTGCTTGAAGATGTCCTCGTAAAGGTAAATGAACTAATTTTTCCTGCAGACTTTTACATCATCGATATGAAGGACGACTACTTAAAAAATGCTTCTGATATTTTAATCGGGAGAGTACTCCTAAGTACCACACATACAAAGATTGATGTTCGAAGTGGAACCCTCACTATGGAATTCGACGGTGATGTAGTAAAATTTAATGTTTATAAGGCGATGGGCCAACCTAGTACAATGTCGAATATTTCTAGTGTTGATATTATTAAACCACTAACGAAATTTCATTTTAAGTATGATGAAGAAGATGGGTTACAAACTGTGCTTTGTAAGAATTTAGACCTCAATACAATGGATAAACTGGAGGAATTAATGAAATTTAAAAAGCCAATTCGTGAAACTATCGTTTTCATGGAGGCACCACAATTTTCCAAAAGTCAAGGTAAAGAATTTGAATTGTCTCATTTTCAAACTAAACTTTTGCCTTTCATTTCGCAGGCCTCGAAATTGAAACTCAAACCGTTACTGGAACATTTAAAGATTCAGATAGAGGAAAAGGAAAACTCGAATGGAAAAGCTCGAATACGTTTCAATCCACCGATGATAAAGGAATCTAAAAAATGCTTCAAGGTCAAAGAGCAAAGGTTAAAATCTTTCTATGAGAACTTTCAAGTGCACATAATGGAAGAATTAATTCTTAAAGAACCAAACGAATAATACTCAAGTTGTTGAGCTAACGACGTTAAACAAAAGTGTTTTGTGGGAGACAACTCATATTTATCTTTATTTATTTAATTTAATTTTGAATTCTAAATTAATTTAAGAATTAAATAAAATATTGTTTAATACACTTTCTCGCGTTATATTTCAGGTACACGAACCGCTCGAAGCAATAAAGTCTTTTGACGAAGACACGATCTGGCTACTAGAGAACAAGAGGAGCAATCACTTTCTACTTTAGATGAACAAGTTCATCGTATTGAAGCTAGCCTCAAAACAATGGAAGCCAACATCTCAAGCATCCTCAACAGGTTACAAAGTGATCCCTCCCACCATCCTCCAACCTATTGAATATACACAGGGAGTAAACTTGACCCTTCTATTCATTATTGTTTTAAAATTGCATATTGAGGGCAATGTGGGCTAAGTAGGGGGAATTTTGGATCATGCCATACTTTCTTTTTGCATGTGTTTTGCTAAGAATAATTTTTTTAATTCATTTAGAAAATAAAACCTCTAATTCTTATGTTTAGTTTACTTAAATAAGTGGGTGAATCATGAGTAACTATTGCTTGCTTGATCAATGAATATTTTGTAGAATTAAAAATGTGATGCCTTAGTCAATATTTCATGAAAATTGTTGGTTTTGTTGAACTTGCCTAATGAAAGTACCCGTTTAAATAAATAAATAAGTTTGCTAATAGCTTGGTTAAGAGTGAAGATTCAGAAATGTGACCAAGTTGAGTAATCGGAATGAGGTGCTTGGGTTGTCATCTCATTTCGCGTCAAAAAGGTTTGGTGACAAGCTGAAGCTTGTAACACTCTGCTAACCGAGTTGCCTTAAGAAAGGAGAAATAAATCGATTAGGGACATGTAAAATTGAGTAACCGGGATGAGGTTCTTGGGTTGTCATCTCGTTTCGCATGTTTGATTATGCCGTTCGAGATTTTATAAAATGCTTATTGATTGAGTTTAGCAGTTGTTTATTTTTTATTCACCTAATTGTTTGCAGTATGCTTGACTAGGAAAGGGAGTTTTAGTTTTGAAAAGGATTGATGAATTATTTTTACTAGATATCATGCTTGAGGACAATCATCGGCCAAGTTGGGGGGATTTGATAGCAAGATAAATTCATATTTTTAATATATTTATTTTTTTTTGCTAATTATCAAATAAAATGTTAATTAATTTAGATTTTTCTTATCAGGAATGAAGTTGGTATGCGAAATTCAAACTCTTACAAAAAGGAGCTAAATTAGAATAAAAAGAGGAGGGCTTGATTGAAAGATTGAATATTCAAAGATAACTGGATCAAAACTGAAGTGTTTAAGATTTTTTTTTTAAAAAGTGGTTGGATAAAGATTGAAGGATTTTTATATTGTTACAATTACGTAATTAGTTTAAATTCTAGTTTAAATTTGATTTTTAAATTTTGAATTATTTAGTGATAATATTTAGGAAAATTCTAGCTAAATTTTAGCACTAAAAGTGTATGTAAATACCTAGTGGCTACAACCAATTGAACACACACTTGGCTTTTGGCATTTAATAAATTATTTATTGTTTTTTCATTATCTGCGCCAGCTCTATATTCTACCATTTTAATTTTTTTATTTTACTTTCAACATTTTGGTTTAATTGCCTTCCAAGGCCCTCCCCCTTTCCATCACCCATAATGCCACAAATCTATTTTCAAAGCATGATTTTTTCCATGATTAACTAAACCCTTTTTAGCTTTAGCCCAGAAATTGCTACAATAAAACAATCGTGAGATACGAGCCCGCTCAAAAAACTTCTCAACACAGTATGTCTATCTCTTCGGTATATGGGATAGTACAAATTCGTCCTTTAAAGTTGATTCAGCTTCAATTCAAAAAGTGCACGTTGGGTTGGAATTGTTTGGCGTACAGTTGGGAAGACGGATTGGCCGTGTTGTGTTTGAATTCCTGAGAACAAATTGGTGTGTCTAGGTGGGAAAAGCAAGTTGGATTCGATCAAGGGAGATAGAGATTGGATTTAAACAACCCACGTGGTCGAGGCTGTTGATTCGAGTTGGGCTTTTCAGATAGCAAAGCTGTCGAAATCTTAAATTGCGAACACGTGTATCGCAATTAGAAATTTGGCAAGAGTCAGTTTGCAGGTCATACCAGGATTGACTACATAAGGAAAAGTTGGCAATTGGGACGTTCTTGGTCGCTATAACCAGCTTATTGCTTGGAAGGGAAAATCTATTTCAAAGATCGATTCAAGATTGGAATACACCGAGGCTAAGGCTAAGCTTAAAAAAATATTTTATTTTTCCATTTGTTTTATTTTCTTAAATTTATTTTCGCATCTTTGCATCTTTATTTTATTTTATTTTTTTCATATTTCCTTATTTTATTATCTTAATCAATTTAAACCCCCTTATTTTTATTTTTATTTTCAGCATTTCTACCCACAGGTTGAGGGCACAACTGTGACCGCGACAGCGATTCTGGTCACGAAAAAAGGTGAAATTAGATAGCCAGTCCATGTGGATTCGACTCTACTACTCTATACTATCATTTACTGTTATTTTATCGTAGGAATTTATATTTGGTGGTTTCGATGCCCATCAAATATAATAACAACTTTTTTAATAAAAATTCTTATAAAACATCTTTAAATATAAAATAGCTTTTAATACTCTTTAAAATTTCTTTATACATTTTCTAAAACTTTTAAAATTTAAAGTCTAATTTAAATTTTTAAAAACTATTTTATATGTAATGCTCAAAAATAGATAATTTTTTTAAAATATATAAAACAATTTAACAAAAGTACTTTTGTGCATTTAAAAAATAATTTTACAAGTTCTTAAATTTCAAAAATATTGCTAATAAAAAGACTTTAATCAACTTAATTATATAGATTTAGAGGAATAACTTGTATTAGGGTGATTCTAAAACTAAGGTTTTTAGGCAACAATAACATTTTGCCACATCATCAAATTTTAAAGAAATTAAATTATTATTATACACTCATCTATAGAGAAGTTATTTTATGGATCCTTCCCACCACATTATTAATTGCCCCTTCAACAATTTTTTTCACGTCATTGACACATAATTTTAATAATTTTTTACTTTGAACCCTGAATCTAGAATCCTCAACCCCAAACCTGAACCCATAACCCCAAATCATTAAACACTAAACCCAACCTCCAAACTCTTAAACCTTAAACTCAAACCCTAAACACAAAATCATTAAACCCTCAACCTAAACCTTAAACCACAAACCCAAAATCGAACCATGAACCTTAAAGTTCAAACCCGAACCCTAAACTTCAGGGTTTAGGGTTCAAGATTCAAGGTAAAATAATTACCAAAATTATGTGCAAATGACATGAGAAAAATCACACAAAATTTACTTTTTAAAAAAAATTGATTGCAAAAAATAAAAAATATTCACTTATGAAAAATAATTAAAATTTGTAAAAAAATATTTTTGTTTATTATTTAAAAACTAATTATTTTAAGTAATTTAATTAAATTTAAATTAAGTTGGAGAAGGTATTAGATATACATGAGTGTATAATAATATTTTATTATCTTTAAAATTTAATGATGTGACACTATTTTATTAGTGTCTAAAAATTATGCTTGTTAGGATCATCCTAATATAATTTATTTCCAAAATGAAAAGCAATTGACTATTAGAATATTATAATTTCTCCAATTTTAATTACACAAATTAAATTTCAAATCATACAATAATTTTTATTTTTACATTTAAGGAAATAAAATTATATTAAAATCTCACAAGCATTTTCTTGTATTTTGGAATTATAAATTGGGATGCTTCTAACATTTTCTTGATTGCTATAAACATATATACGCTTTTTGTATCTTTATTTTTCATTTTTTAATACAATTATCACATCTTTATTTACAACAAATTCGAGAATATCAACAAAATGAGTGAAAGTGTCAATTAGATTTTAGAAACAAATTCGATATTTATGAATATCATTTGATTTTTTATCTTCTTAGTATGAGTTCAAACGTGTTATCACCATCCTAACTTTTATTATTAGAATTATAATCTATAGTTACATTTAGTGCACATCTTATATATAATAAATTTGTTTAGTATTACCTGCAAAAAAATCAAGTTTAAAATATAATAATCTAATATACTTTGAAAAAAAAATCTTTTTTCTAAAAACATAAAACGTTAAAACACACATGGACAGCTTAGAAAAAAATTATAATTAAAGAAATGGTATGCTCACTTGACCAAAAATAGACAATCATAACAAGCCAGATATAAAGAATTAGGCTCCATGCACAAAAATAAACAATGAGTACAAAAACACAGTAAAGAACCCAAACCCAAAGAAACTACAAGCCCACTCTAGAGGAAACCTTAAAGCTAGTCAATAGGAACACAGTCGCCGCCGCTGCGAACGAGCAGAGGAGGAAGGGGAGAGGCAGCTGGAGAGTTAGAAGGGCGACACATCAGGTTAGATCATCAAGGCTCCAGCAAGCTATGCGGGGGATGAAGCTCAAAAAGACACCAAATTCACCACTTACCGGAGAGAGACGAAAGCATAGGAGCCACAGTTGAATCTACCCTCTAAGATCGTCCATAACAGCCACCAAGAAAGCCTGGTGAGGAACAAAAGTTTGAGAGAAAGAATTCCAGAGAAGAAGAATAAAAAAGTGAGAGTAGAGAGAAAAGCAAAGCCAGAGAGAAAGTTGAGGAAGAAGAAATTATTGTGTATTTTCTTAACCGCCTCCCCTCCAACGGTTTAGCCATCAATAAGGTGAATAATGGCAAAAAAAAGGACAACCTGGCATAAGCCAATACTCATTGTATCATTTACAACTATTTACTCTAAACGACTCATTTAAACGCTAATATAACCCCCCATACATGCACCATTTTCATTAAAGACTTTAGCCAAAACACATCGTGAATTGATCATTAAAGCTAATTATTTCATATCAAATATTCCCCTCTCGAACATGATCCTTGTCCTCAAGGATCAAATGGTGGATATTGCTGCTGGAACTCAGTCAACCGCTCCCAAGTTGAATCTTTAGAGAAAGTATTGGCCCATTCAGCTAACACCTTCATAATTGCCTGATTGCCTGTCATAACCATTCTTCTGTCAAGTATTCGAACTAGTGTCTTAACAAGAGCACCATCCGAGTCCATAGGAAGAAGTGTAATGGAATTAGGGGATGAGCCAATGAGTTTCTTGAGTTGAGAAACATGGAATATAGGGTGAATACGAGCATCAACTGGTAAAGTTAGGGTATAGGCAACTTGCTCCCTCCTAGCTGCCATAGGGTAGGGTCCAAAATAACTAGGGACTAGCTTATAATTCCCCTTCTTTCTGATAGAATGTTTTCTGTAGGGCTAGAGCTGCAAATAAACTAAGTCTCCCACTTGAAATTCCCTCTCTAATCTCCTCTTATCAGCCACTTATTTCAATCTCTCTTAAAACCACTTTAAGTGAAACTTTAACATACTTCAGTTTCCTCCCTCTGTTGGAGACCCCAATCCACTATAGCAACTTGGACACTCCTTCCAAGTAAGGCAAATGATGAGAGGGTTCTTATCCATATAAAACCTTGTAGGGAGTGGTCTGTATGGTTGAGTGGTAAGTGGTGTTGTACCAACACTCAACTAAGGGAAGCCATAGGGCCCAATCAGAAGGTCTTTCCCCATACATGCATCTCAAGTAGCTTTCTAAGCATCTATTTGTACCTCGGTTTGCCCATCAATTTGGGGCTGATAAGTAGTGGACAAGTGAAGCTTAACCCCCAAATGTTTAAACAAAGCCTACCAAAATGAGCTGATGAACACCTTGTCCCTGTCAAAGATGATACATTCCGAAACTCCATTACAACTTGTAGATGTGCTCTAAATATTGTTGAGCCACAGTAAGTGTAGTGAATGGATGTGATAAGGCTATCTTTCAGTCACCTCGAACGGTCTAATGAAACGTGGACTTAGTTTGCCTTTCTTGTCAAATCTTAAAATTTTCTTCCACGGGGATACTTTCAAAAACACTTTGTCACCAACTTGATACTCGATCTCTTTTCTTTTTAAATCTGCATAAGACTTTTGTTTGTCTGAAGCTGCTTTTAAACAATCTCTAATAACTTTTACTTTCTCTTCCATTTCTTTGACTAAAGCAACCCTGTAAATCTAATTTTCCTTAAGTTCTGTCCAATATAAAGGCGTACGACATTTACGTCCATACAAAGCTTCGTAAGGTGCCATCTTCAAACTCGACTGATAACTATTATTATAGGCAAACTCTACCAACGGCAAATATTTCTCCCATCTGCCTGGAAATTCTAAAACACAACATCTGAGCATATCTTCAAGTAACTGAATAACTCTCTCTGACTGACCATCGGTCTAAGGATGAAAAGCTGTATTGAAATTTAACTTTGTACCCAAAGCTTCCTGCAATTTCCTCCAAAATCGTGATGTAAATCTCGGATCTCTGTCTGAGATAATCAATAACGGTACTCCATGTAGTCTAACTATCTCTGATACATACAATTCAGCCAACTTGTCAAGTGAATAATCCATATGAACCGGAATAAAATGAGCTGACTTCGTCAGCTTATCAATTACAACCCATACTGCATCTTTCTTTTTCGGTGTAAGCAGTAACCCTGCTACAAAATCCATGATAACTCGGTCCCATTTCCACTCAGGAACTAACACATGCTGCAATAAACCTAAGGTACCTGATGTTTAGCCTTCACCTGTTGACAGATCAAGCATCTAGAAACAAATTCTGAAATATATGTTTTCATTCCTGCCCACCAGTACATTTTCTTCAGATTATTATACATCTTTGTACTACCTGGATGAATAGACAAAGAACTGCTATGTGCTTCCTGTAAGATCTTCCGAATAAGCTTATCATTCTTTGGCACACATACTCTGTCTCTAAACATCAAACAACCGTTAGAATCGATCTGAAAATCTGAATCTACACCCGATTCGCATTGAGCTCTTTTAACTTGCAACTCACTGCCATTTTTCTAAGCTTCATAGATTTCTTCAAGAAATATCGGTTTAGCCCTCAACTCGGCTAAAATGGAACCGTCATCTGATAAAGCCAAACTGGTATTCAAAGCTCTCAATGCAAATAAAGATTTTCTACTCAAGGCATCAGCAACAATATTTGCCTTACCCAGGTGGTAGTCAATCACTAACTCATAATCTTTAATCAACGCTAGCCATCTTCTTTGCCTCAGGTTCAAATCTTTCTGAGTCATCAAGTACATCAAGCTTTTATGGTCAGTAAATATTCGACACTTCTCACCATACAAGTAATGTCTCCAAATCTTCAACGCAAATACAATGGCAGCCAGCTCTAAACCATGCGTCGGATAGTTTTTCTCATATGTCTTTAACTGCCTGGAAGCATATGCAATTACTTTATCTTCCTGCATAATTACACAACCCAATCTGTTCAAGGATGCATCATTGTAAATCACAAATTCTTTACCCGGTTCTGGCTGTACTAAAACAAGAACTTCAGTCAACAATGCCTTTAACTTGTCAAAACTCTGCTGACACTTTTCAGTCCATTCAAACCTGACATCTTTCTGCAACAACCTTGTTAATGGGGTAGCTATCATGGAAAATCCCTTTACAAATCATCGATAATAACCAGCTAATCCAAGAAAGCTTCTGACCTCTGATACATTTTTAGGAGGCTTCCAATTAACAATTGCTAAAATTTTACTTGGATCAACTTTAATACCATCGCCCGAGACAATGTGTCCAAGGAATCCAACTTCCCGAAGCCAGAACTCACTTTTACTAAACTTGGCGTAAAGCTTATTATCTCTCAAAATCTGTAAAACGGTTCTCAAATGCTCGGCATGTTTAATCTCATCACGAGAATAAATCAGAATATCATCAATGAATACAACTACAAATTTATCTAAGTAAGGTCTGAAAATTTGATTTATTAAGTCCATAAAAACAGCAGGAGCATTAGTCAATCCAAATGGCATCACAAAAAACTCATAGTAACCATACCTAGTCCGGAAAGTAGTCTTCGGAACATCTAACTCTTTAACCCTCAACTGATAATAACCGGATCTCAAGTCTATCTTAGAAAACACAGTAGCTCCTTTCAACTGGTCAAACATATCATCAATTCTAGGCAGTGGATATTTGTTCTTTATAGTTACCTTATTAAGCTGCTGGTAATCTATGCATAATCTCATTGAACCGTCTTTCTTTTTCACAAAAAACATTGGTGCGCCCCACGGAGAACAACTAGGCCTTGCAAAACCTTAATCAGTTTGCAAAACCTTTATCAGTTAATTCCTGCAACTGAGCTTTCAATTCTTTCAATTCCAATGGGGCCATTCTATAAGGAGCAATAGAAATATGAGTTATACCTGGAATCAACTCAATACCAAATTCAACTTCTCTAACAGGAGGCAAACCTGGCAATTCATCCGGGAACACATCTAAATACTCACGTACCACTGGCACTGATTCAATTTTCAACTCTGGATACAATACAAAAGTAAGATAAGCTTCACACCCTTTTCTCAAACATTTCTGAGCAGACATAACATAAATCATAGAGAGAGAACCATCTGACTCATCTGAATCAACCCAGATAATATCACCATTTTCACATTTCAACTCAATGTATTTCTTTCCACAATTTACAATCACATCATGGGCAGCCAACCAATCCATACCAAGAATCACATCAAACTCATCAAACGGCAATAGCATGAGATCGGTCGGCCAAAAAACAGTGACCTCCGTAATCACATCAGGGGAGGATACCTCTTCCCGAGATCGAATAGCATATGTTCTTGCGGGTGCTCTAAAATCTGATCTAGCTGCTGAGTCTCTAGACATACCCCTGTTACTTGCACCAACTCCCGGGTTCCTCTGTGATCTGCCTCTAGTAGGAGCATTTCCTGATCTCGCACTCAATATTACTTCTCTTTTAGTTGTTTCAGGACAATCTCGAATAAAGTGGTCTAGTGCACCACATCTGAAACAGACATTTTCATTTGCTCTACACTCTCCAAGATGACGTCTACCGCATTGGGCACATTCTGGCCTAGTGGGTCGAGTACTACTCGTACTTGTAATTGTAGTAGTTTGAGCTCTAGAACCCTCAAATCTTCTGCCTCTGGTTGGAAAATTTGATCCATCAGGGAACTCTCTAGGCCTCTTGGAAGTAGACTAAAATGATCTGCTCATCTGCCTTTTCTTCGTGTCTTGCGCTTCAATTTCAGCTTTGCCCTTTTCTTTTTCTTTTAATAAATCCTCTGCTTTACAGGCTCTCTCAACCAGAACAACAAACTCTCTAATTTCTAAAACACCCACTGACAGTCGAATATCATCATTGAGCCCATCTTCAAATCTCTTGCACATGTTAGCTCAAGTGGACACAAACTCCCGAGCATATTTACTAAGTCTAACAAATTCGCCTTCATACTCGGTCACAATCATCTTACCTTGTTTTCACTCAAGGAACTCTTTTCTTTTCTGATCAATAAATCTCTGACTGATGTACTTCTTACGAAACTCCGCTTGAAAGAAATTCCAAGTAACCCTCTCACTAGGTACCACTGACACAAGAGTCTTCCACCAATGATAAGCCGAATCTCTGAGAAGTGAAACAACACACTTCATACATTCTTCAGATGTACAAGATAATTCATCAAAAACTCTGATAGTATTCTCGAACCAAACTTCTGCTCTCTCTGCATCATCGTCTTTAGTATCCCGAAATTCTTCAGCCCCTTGTTTTCTGATCTTATCAACTGGTGGTCTTTCCCTAATAACTATACCTGCGGTTGGAGAAGCTACATGGGGAACCTGAGAATCATGAGGGGGTGGAGGTCTAACACCCAGATTCATGCGAACGAACTCGGCAAACCAATCATTCATAGCTTGGAAAAAGGCTTCTCGAGCCCCTCCTCTCTAACTAACTGAAATGGGCCTTTCACTAACATTAACATCTGGTGGCACTGTCCCTTCTGGGGGAGCGAGCGCATTACTCTCTACTTCATTTGTACCAGCTCGTTCGGGGTCCATAACTATAAAAGAAAACATTTCAAAATCGTCAGGAGTCGTCACACTATCAAAATATATAAGTATGACATGTATAGCTAGACTCTCTTATTCAAACTGAATATTTCGAGAACCAACTAAACTTGCCCTGATACCAATAAAATGTAACACCCCTTACCTAATACCATTGCCAGAGTCGATCATGAGGCGTTATTGCCGGAGTCGATCATGAGGCGTTACTTGACTTAACTTAAAAGTTCGGGGCATAAAATTTTACTTTTGAAATTAATTTCACTATTCACAACAAAGTTGTCCACCTGCACAGCAGTTACTAAATTAATTATAACTCAACCTACGAAACTAAAAATTTAGATATGTAAATTTTCCCTGAAAATAGACTCATATATCTTTTTACCATAAATTTTTCAGAATTTTTGGTTCATCCAATTAATACAGTTTATTTGTTAAAGTCTCCCCCATTTCACTGCCTAACCTCTCGTCACTAAAATTTAATTATATCATTGTACAGACTTCATAAGGTGTTCTCACTTGTTTCTAAAGAAAATAGACTCAATAAGGAATCTAGACATATAAATTACAATTCATAAATATTTTTTTACAATTTTTAATGATTTTCCAAATTCAGAACAGGGGATTTCGAAAACCACTTTGACCTTGTCTAACTAAAAGGCAAATATCTCAGAATATGTAATTTCGTTGTCTACGCTGTTATTTTTATATGAAAATAGACTCAATAAGATTTAATTCTATATATCATTCATTCTATAATTCATTTTATAATATCCTTGGTAATTTTTCCAAGTCACGTCACTGATGCTATCCCAAAACTGTTTCAATACCAATTTTTACTTTTTCATAATTGCTATGCATAATTTATCACCTAGACATTTATAAAAACAAACACCTTCATACTTAGCCATTTTAATAACTATTCATCATCAAATATTTACATATCATCTTTTGGTCGTAATTTAAGAATATACAATCGAAATGACTAAGTCCCTATACATGCCATAGCTCGAAACATTTATCGTCTTAAAATACCAAGTTGTGGTGGTTGATAGTGTGAACGCTCTCCGACGTCTTCAAGATCCTGACTATGCTTGATAATACTATATGAAAGAAAAAGAAATAAAAGAAGTAAGCATAAAGCTTAGTAAGTTTACAAGTAAATAAATAACAATATTTAAAACAAATAATGAAATGCAAGTATCATGTTCTTAAGTTTCCTCTTTACTTACTCTCATTTACTTGTTTATTTACTTACCTATTTAGATAGCTTAAGATTACAACTTACTCTTCTTTTACTGAAATATTGGTTCTCACTGATATCATAACATATTTTTAACTCTTATAACTCACCTGAAGTTGCTAATTATACTTTTACTTGAACTTCCACAGAACATAATCTATTTTCTAGCCCGTTGAGCCACATTGGAATAATAAGGATACTTCGGTCTCTTTTCTGATAATAGCATGCCAAAGTCATGTCCCATACATTGCCTTACATGGGATGTTTTCAGTACTGCCAATGCCATATCCCAGATATGGTCTTGCATGGGAGTTCTCATATCGGTGCCAATGCCATGTCCCAAACATGGTCTTACGGGAGACCTCTTATCTTGGTGCCAACGCCATGTTCCAGACATGGTCTTACATGGGACCTCTTTACCCAAATGTCATGACATTTGTATCTGATACATTCCTTATGTTTCAACGGGACTTTTTAACACTGATTCTCTGTCATCTTATACTTGAATCAACATTAAATAAATTCATGAAATAAATATTTAATTGCTGGAAAATAAAAACATTAATAATAATTATTAAAATATTGCATTTATTTACTGTAAACTTACCTCGGTACAAAAATGTGATCAAATCTAACACTTTAGTCTTCAATCTTTTTCTTTCCCCGGTCTAGCTCCAGATTTCATTCTTCTTGATCTATAATAGAAAATTTAGCTTATTTAATACTCACATTCATCAAAATAGCCCTTGACTCAATTTTGGCAAAATTATAGTTTTGCCCCTAAACTTTTGCATATTTACACTTTTGCCCCAAAGCTCGGAAATTAAACTTCATCTCTTATTCTTATGTTTTATAACATGCTGAACATTTTTCCCTTTTATGACAACATCAGATTCTTACTCTAACACTTACTTATGAACATTAGGTATTTTTATCAATTTTGTCAATATACTCATTTTCACTTAAAATCAACTAGCAAACGTTGTTTAACATAATTCCTAGCTTCATATTCTACCAGAAAACATCAAAATAAACATATTTAACCTATGGGTATTTTTTTCCAAATATGAACCCTAGATTAAATTATTGCAAAAATAAGCAAAATTAAGCTACCGGGATTCCAAAAACGTAAAGAACATTAAAAACGGGGCTTGGAATCACTTACTATGAGCTTGAGAAAGTGAAGAAACCCTAGCTATGGCTTCCTTCAAGTTTTGGCAGCGAGCAAGGATGATGAACACAATTTTTACATCTTTTTCCCTTTTAATTCTATTTATTTACTAAATGACTAAAATGCCCTTACTTAAAAAAAATCCTATTTCACTTATCTCATGTCCATGTTTTTCCATCACTAACTAATGGTCTAATTACCATATAAGGACCCCTAATTTATAGTGCCATAACAATTAAATACCTTTAACATATAAAACTTAACATTTGCACTTTTTACAATTTAGTCCTTTTGACTAAATTGAGTACCCAAACATCAAAATTTTTTAACGAAATTTTCACGAAATCTTTCCGTATCCGTGAAATTTTAGGCCATGTAAGACCACGTCTTACATGTAAGACCACGTCTGGGACGTTGGCATTGTACGAGCTATTTAAAGCAGTCCAAATATCCTTTTTGATTTCGAATGGTATAATGGGAAATTATATGGTAAAACCAAATGCGAGTTTGAATTAAACAATTTAGGTATGTTTAAGTTATACGAAGTTTGGAAGTAAAGGTAAGTACTTTGTATAACATGAAAAGATGAATTAATCACTTAAATATGAGTACATATATATATATGTGTTCAAGATTAGTAGAATTCGACCTACTTGTATAACTCATATGTATTCTTTGAAAACTATTTGCTTATGGCTTACTAAGCCATTTAAGCTTATTGTGTGTTTCTTCATTCATTGTTTTATAGATTTTGGAAGTTAGTTACGAGCTCGAGGATCGTCAAGGAAGTTCGTCACACTATCGATCTCTATTTCGGTATTTTGAAAGCTTAAAACTTTAAACATATGGCATGTATAGGCTAGTATTTGTCTTGTTTAGTTATGAAGTGTGTATATATATATTTAGCCATGCGAAAATGGCTTAATCATTATATTAATACTTATGTGTTCGGTTATGGTAATAGCTTTTTAGGAACATATACTTCATGGTGTATATATATGTGTGGTATTTGGTTACATAGTTTGGTTTTAATGTTAAAGTTTGTGCATATATGGCTAGAACTTGATACTATTGTGAAAGTAGGTTTTGATATATATATATATGATTGGAATGTTGGTTATAAATCTGTAATGAGAAATGATAGGTAGGTTAAATAGTTGGTTTGATAGTTAGTTAATTTTGGAAATATGAGATGTGAACAAATTTTGAATGGTGGATAGCTGTATAATTTAGCTTAGTAATGAAGTAATGATATATATATTTGTTGGAATTTTGACTATATAAGTGTAATACCCCCTACCCGTATTCGCCGCCGGAATAGGGTATGAGGAATTACCAGATTTTACCAAATTAATTTTCTGTTATTATGAGTTAAATACTATTCATTTATCAAAACATGTCATGACATCCCTTAGATGGGCCTTCGAAGCCCAAAACATACATCGAGACCAAACCGGGATTAAATCGAAACCATAAGAAATTTTTCGTAAAATCAAAAAGTTTTTTTTATAAATTCAATTTAACCCCTTTATAAATATCTAACCTTCCCTGTAATTTTAAACCGAGACCAATCCAAACCGACCAATCCATTTCAACATATTTTCAAGATAGATTCAAACATATCCATAAGATAACCTCATCACATACCAAAACCAGGATTTGTTAGCCATACCAATGGCTAACCTTACATTCATTTCACATTAACATTTACTTTATTAGCTTATACATGCCATTGATTTCCAAAATAAAGTTTCTTTATATTCCGAAATCTTGAGGTTGATAGTGTGATGCGTCTCCGACTGAATCCTACCTCCAAGCTCTTAACACTACAAAACAGGAAAAAGAAACAGGGTAAGCACTTTGTGCTTAGTAAGCTTATGTAACAAGAATTATACTTACCTAATATTTTCAATACAATGCAATAAACATTCATACATCCATTCAATGCATTATTTCCCTAACATGCACAAACTCAACATTCAAGTTAGCCCAATAATTTCCATGTATCAATAATATATACCATGATTGATGAGCTCATCAATACCATGATTTTCATTCCCTTCCCTTGTTATTTTTCCATATTTATCCCGTTGAACTTATCAAAATTTCGATGGATTTTCAGGGGTACACTTTAATGTACAAATCCGGGTCCGTCAATTCATATTCATGTGTGCACATTTCCATTTCAGAGAGCACACTCCCGCAAACCTCATCCTTACAATGAATTACCAGTCCAGGCTAAATCCCATGCAATGACAATTACTCTAATGAGTTTGGATCTGAATTACCAGTCCAGGCTAAATTCAGACCCTAATTCAGATTACCCATCCGGGCTAAATCCATTTTCCACATATTCTTCGGGAGGGCTATATCAGGATAGGATCACTTGTCCGGGCTAGATCTTTTTTACCGTCAATTCCTTTTCAGAGATCCATCGAATTTTCCTTTCATTCAACCGGGATTTATTTTCTCTTTTCATCAAGAATATCAATACTTCATCAATTATCATACAATAAACATCCAAATCATGTTCACGTCAATAAAAATATATTTCAAGCATTTAAGAATATAATTCAAGTTAGACAAACTTACCTCGATACTTGTTCGTATACAAAAATCTACTAATCCCGAACTTTTTATTTTCCTTGTTCTAGCTTCGTATTTGAATTTTCTGGATTTAAATAAATAAATTTAATCATTAATTTAATACATTTCATGTTCATATGTAACATTCTCTATTATTCCATTATTATTTATAGTTCATTTAGAGTTGTCTCCTTGAGTTATAGTCACTAAATTATTTACATCTTGAGCTAAGGAACTCAACATTAAGATCCACTAATTTTCCCCAAAACTAGACTCACATATCTTTTTACCATAAAATTTTCAGAATTTTTGGTTTAGCAAACAAGTACAGTTAATTTTTTAAATTCATCCCAGTTCTGCTGTCTAACATTTTTGAACCTTCTTCACTAAAAATTTATTTTATCCCAATACGAGATTCGGATGATGTTCTCGCTTGTTTCTTTTAAAAATAGACTAATTAAGGATTTTAAACATAAATTTTAACCCATAATTATTTTTTTACAATTTTTAATGATTTTCACAAGTCAGAACAGGGGATTCCTAAATTATTCTGACTCTGTCTCACAAAATTTATTATATCTCATAATTTACAATTCCATTGATTACACCGTTTCTTCTATGAGAAACTAGACTCAATAAGATTTAATTTCATATTTTTTCATCCTCTAATTCAATTTCCACAATTTATGGTGAATTTTCAAATTTAACTTACTGCTACTGTTCAAAACTATTTTAGTGCATGATGTTGATTACCATTTTTCCCCTAAGCTTTCAATAAATGATAATTTCATTCCTGCTCCATTAACCTCTCAATTGAGCTGATTTTTCTCAATTAACACTTTATTCTATCACTTTAAACTACTTTATAACCTTTGGAAAACAGAATTTTTCTCAATTAACACTTTATTCTATCAATTAACTTTTTCACAATTAGGTCCTACAAATCAATTTCTTTTGAAATTACCTAATAAAATCATCTCATAAACAAATTAAAGCTTCAATTTCATTCTATTTCATTATAAACTTACAGCATTCAACCATGGCAACTTTCAATTTCATCCATGAAATCAAAAACTAATTAATTTAGTAATAGGACCTAGTTGTAAAAGTCTTACAAACACAAAAATTACAAGAAAAAGGCAAGGATTAACTCACTTGGTGTAAAAATTATGAAATACCAGATTGAATAAACCCTTAGGACATTTTTGGCTGATGATAATGATGAAAATATGAAGAGAATTCTAGATATTCTAATTTGCTCCCATTTTTATTTATGTAAATTTTGTTATTTCCCCATTTTGCCCTTATTTCACCAATTCTCCTGATTTTTTTCAGCTTATGCCGCCAAAAATATCTCCTTTTGGGCTTATTTGCAATTTATGTCAATCCTGATTTAACAATTGATTTATTTAATCCTTCTAGTAACTTTTACACCCTTTTCAATTTAGTCATTTTCACTTAATTAACTACCCAAATGTAAAAATTTTCTAACGAAATTTTAATACCATATTACTAACACTTCATAAATATTTATAAAAATATTTTCAACTCAGGTTTATGAGATCAAGGTCTCGATACTTTATTTTTACCCAATTTTCTTCACTAATTTCTTCTTCTTTTTTAATTAACCACTAAATTGGCAAATTTTTTATCGATATCTTCATACGATTTTCCTATCATATCAATATTCATGCAAAAATATTAAAATAAATTTCTCTTTAAATCGGATTTGTGGTTACGAAACCACTGTTCCGATAACCCTGAATTTAGACCATTACAATAAGTTCTGTTGCCAAATGCAAGAATGGGCATGTTCTGTGATTGTTCGATTGATGGTTTTGTTTTGGATCTATTTGATAAAAGAGGGTAACTATTTCTATATGTAATGGTTAAGCATGCGTATATTTTATAGGTTTGAATGAAAGAGTTTTAAGTCCAGTTTGTGATGAAAATGACATGATTTATTTACCTTGGGGTTGAATGTGATAACCGAATATGTGGTTAAGGGATTGGCTATGTGTATGAAATTTTTAATCATGTGATTTAAGTGTACTTTAAGTATTATTTATGTTCGAAATGGTTCAGAGTAACATGGTCTCATACACACAAATTTTATAATGAGAAATAGGTATGTTTTGGTATTATAATTTGAGGTACTTTTATATTGGAAATAATTTGAGAGTTAGTATATGATGTGCATGTAAATTTGGATATTCATTAGTGAAAGTAAATGTATATGCTGGTAATGTAATCACTTAAGGTTGAATTACTATGATTAGGTTCGTGATGGTATGATATGCTTCAATATGGGTGAATGAAATTTGCTCAAAATAAAGTGGTCATATGCGCATAATCTCATGATGAATGAAGTGGTATATTTGGTCTTTTTGTAATGACAGTTTTTGTGTAAAAATATATGTTACTAGGTCGTGTGAATGGTTAAATTTAGATAATATTTTTTTTTAAATGCAAACGAGATGAATATGGGTGATTTCAGCTTTGAAATTTGAATGGGCTAAATGTATTCATATGGTTAATTTACGAAGCATGAATTGTAATAAATGCCTGTTTTGAACCGTGATCTGTTTGATAATGCCTCGTAACCCTAATTTGGCGATGGATACGAGTTAGGGGTGTTACAGTAAAGTCAGGGGAATAAGAATCAAGGATTTGTCCCCAGACCTCAGACCAGGGATGTAACACCCCTAACCCGTATCCATCACCGGAATAAGGTTACGGAGTATAACCGAATGAACGGAACAATAAACCATTCAATTCATACATCAATCCAAATATAATCTATACATTCATAGCGTCCTTTAATCGAGCCCTCGAGGCCCTAAAAATACAATAGAAACAATTAGGGACTAAATCGAAAACATTCGAAAAGTTTAAGAAAAAGTTAGAAAAAATTTAGACCATAGGGGTCACACGGCCGTGTGACACACAGACCAATTTCAAGCCATTCCTTTCACCCAAATTAACCTTGAACCTACAAGCCAAAAGCATCTATGAGCAAAACACCAAAACATGCCAAAACATGCATGATAAGACCACTTTCAATATGCCATAAATCCATACAACCAATATGCCATTTAGGCACCTCAAACACAATTCATCAAATTCACCCAAAACATATGCATAATTAATCATTCATTTGGCATTTATATCTAACCTATTTCCATACCAAAACTTACTTCAAATAACTACAATGAAGCCTCATCATCACATACCAATTTTGGTCATAAAACCTTGCATCAACTTGACCAAATAAACATCAACCATTTAGCATCAAAGTACCACAAACATACCAACCATCAAGGCATGAAAATACCACTAACTCCACACTTCAAAACAACATTACAAGTCATTAACATTAACTAAACCTTAAACATAAGTCCGCCTATACATGTCATTATGTCAAAATCTACCGATATTATAGTTGGATAGTGTGATAGATCTCCGACAAGCTTCCAACCCGATCGAGCTTCCGATAATCTGTAAAGTAAGGGAAAAATAATTACGTAAGTAATGAATACTTAGTAAGCTCGTATAAACTTTAAACATAACATTTCATTTCAAAAATGAACTTTATAGATTAAATATTAACCTATACCAATACCTCAAGATTTATCCACTACATAGCCATCAACTCATAAATGAGTAAGTTTATCAACATCATATATATTTTCATTCCTATTTTAATAGGATTTTATAAACATTATACACCATCATTAACCTTTTCATAAAACTATGAATTATTTCCTTTACATACTTTCTATTCCATTTACTAAGCACAAACATAAAATAACAACATCAACTCCCTAATTAGTATATTTATTCCCATCATAGGTAAGTTCATCCATAACATACGTAATTTCTCATATACAAGTACATCATTCAATCCATCAATCTTTTTTTCGTCATATCACATTTCAATAATGAACTTACTGTTTCATTACCTTTTCTTACCCGTTTCATTTGTATAATCCCAGACATAAGCATAAACATCAATCATAATCTCAAGCTTGACATAAGCCTAATCACCATCATCAATACATAAATTATTGCATTTATGTATACAACTCATTCAAGTCAATCACATGATAAACCATTTTATAAGAAAATAAACTTTTGAATCATACCGCTTTTCATGAACATAAGCATATTCTCATTTTTTTCATTTACCATTTTCTTGTATATCATTAATATTAAACATGATATAATGTAACTATAAGGTTAGTATAAACCTTAGCATCATCCACAATCTCAACTGTTGAATTTATTTATGTTCAGATCAATATTCAATAAATAACAAATCTTTCAAATTCATTAAACAAATTACCTTACCGAGATTTCCATTCGAAGAACGACTTACAGATAAAAGTACATCGTCAGATAATCCGAACACACCAAACAGAAGCTCAAAGAGTCAAATTCAATATTATATCTCAGACAATGATTCATTTTCAACAACAAAATATATATTGTAACATGTAATACTAGTCATCACTTTATATAAATACTAAATTTTAACCATACAAACTTACCTGGCCAAATCGCAGAAATGTCTAAGTACAAGAGCTATTTGGTTATTTTCCATTCTCCTCGATTTTTTCACTCGATCTTGATCTAAATTAATAGTTTCATTCAATTTATTAATTTAGACAGTAAAACAATGTATTTTATGTAATTAAGTCATTTTGACATTTTTACAAAATTGCCACTAAAGTTTTACTTTTATTCAATTTAGTCCCCGAGCCTAAAACATGCAAATTAACCATTTTTATTGTAATTTCCCACTAGCTGAATATTCATAGTCTCCATTTCAGCCCATTTTTGCAATAATTTCACAAAAATCCTTATACTTTTATTATTTTAGCATTTTAGTCCCTAATCAATAAATTCATCAAAAATCACTTAACTAAATAACAACTAATATTTCAAATTCATCATTTAACATAAAAAATCACTAGATTCATCAATGGAAATATTTAAAGTCTTTAATAATTTCAAAATCGAAGATACGGGCTAGCTGGACCTAGTGTCACGAGGCTAGATCTTTCGTCTCGCGATCTGTGCAACCTTAGGTGATCCGTTCGCTCCAAAATCGCTTAAGTTAGCCTTTACACCTAGAAGTAAGGATTCTTTTAGAATTCCTCTAAGGCACCAATTTGTATAGCAGAAGCGATTGTGCTAAAAGAAGCTACAAATGAACAACAGAAAGCCAAAGAAAGAATGCATACAAAGTGTTTGAGTAAATGCTCAAAGAATTCTATTACTCTTAAGAATTCAACATACAATAGATGAGATACGGATGAGGGGGAGACTCTCTATTTATAGTTGAGCTCCCCCAAAATCGACGAGAAAGATCAAATTACATCGACGGACGAGATTAGTCTATCCCTTGATTTTAGGGATTTAAAAGATTACATCATATCAAATCAAATCTACAATATATGATTCCCATATTTACTAAAAATAGCCTATGTTGTCATGTCTTCATTACCGGGCCAACCAGGCTTCAATTTGACAGGCTTCTCTAACAGTTCTTGGAGTCGGGCCAGTTCTCGTGGGCTAAATGATCCTCATCTAATCGATAGACCTCCATGGGGCACATCCTGTGCCATGGTCACAGGTTTTACACTTTGGCCCTTAACATTCTCCCCCACCCATTCTTGTAACGCCCTCGTTGCGGCTTTCGAATGGCACTGACTTAATTCACCTTGGAACTCTCTCGTTGCATTAGCCTCTTCCTGACTTGTCTTGTGATCGGGTTGTCCCTTTCTTCAGAACCTTTGCCTTAGCTTCCATTGCATCTTAACTTGAACCCTTGCACTCGTTGGTACATCTTGTTGGCAAGAAGAATCCGCTCTAACTTGCCCCAATTTTGACTTGTTCCCATTAGAATCCCCTGGACTCTCACATCTTGGCTTCGTACAGCCCATAGTCCCTCAGCCTCCTTGTTTAAGAACTTTGAAAGGGCCCCTATGACCTTGCCAAGCCAACAAGTCAGAATTCAAAACACTATCAGAGTGTTCACAATGTACCTTACTCGCAGAATTTACTCGTTTCGACTGCTTTTGCATCACTTCTTTCCCCTCAAAGTTCGATACAAAACCCACATTTTTCAAAGGTTGCGGCTCCACAGCCAACTTCACATGGCTCATATCGGTCTCATGCTCCACTAACTTTTCCGAAGGGACTTTTGTAGCATTTCGTTCTATCGAGTTAATATTTCTCTGATACAAAACATCTTCGACCAATTGGATTGACAACAATACCTTGGTCCTGACCTTCATATCCTGATGCACCAGCACAATAATTTTTTATAATAGACTGGTGACAATATGAATTTGATCGGCCCATGGATACAGAACTGCCTGAATCCTGTCAAGGAAATTTAAGCCAAGCACATAATCGTAATCATCTAAGTGGATTACCTCAAAAACTTCACTGCCTTTTCATTTGCCGATTTGTAGTTCCACATTTCGACCTACTCCCACAGTTGGGGCCTCATCAAAATTTACTGTCTTGATCTTTTTATTCGATTTCCTAATTGACAGACCAAGCTTTTTCGCAGCCTTTTTCAATGTGAACAAGTCAGATGCTCCCATATCAATAAGAGCACTCCGCTTCTGACCCGCAATGTTGATGTCCAAAAAATCAACCCTTCTTCACCATCCCTTTTCTTAGGAATGACCACCATCGAATTGACCCTCGATGTTTTTTTTCAATAGGCTTCGCCTTTTCCTTCAGCTCATCTTTCTTTTTGATAGCCGAAATTATCGATTTCTTCAGACATTTTTACGCCATATGTGGTCCTTGACAAAGGAAGCATTTTATCATCTCCCCTTTGTCCCTTGGGTTGTTGGATCCCCGCTTCGCATCTCGTGGTTTCCTATTGCCAATTGCATTATCGGTATTGTTGCCATCATCGCTATGTCCCTCTTCATCTTCCTCATAGTTTCTCTCATCATTTTCCTTTCCATTGGGCTTAGACGACTCGAACTTGTCTTTCGTTAGACCAAGCTCAACAAAGGACTCTGCTTCGGCCATGGCTACAGTAAGTTCGGTGATTCTTTCCCTACACAACTCATGCTTTGCCCATAGCTTTAACCCATTCTTGAACCAATAAAACGCTTATTTCTCGTTCAAGTCGTAGATTTGAAGCATCAACTCGCTAAATGCCCGAACATACTCTCGAACAGTGCCTTGTTGCGTGAGATGATGCAACTTTGCCCGAGCCTCTTTTTTGGAACTCTTCCTAAGTCTCAATTGCGTTCCTACCACGTTTTTCATCCGTGGACCTACGACGCCATCACAAAAGAGCCACATCAATAAAATAGATTGAAGCAGTGTACCTTAATGGCATCATTCTCAATGCCCATTTCTCAAAAGTATTGCTTAATTTCCTACAAGAAGTTGTCCACATCCCTTGCGGACCTTGCACCCTTGAACTTCTCCGATTTGGGAACATCCATTGCTTGTTGCTTCGGCCTCGAACACAATATCCCATTACTCAAAGCAGCTTTATAAATCCTGACCTCCCCCTTAAGCTCTTCAATTTCCTTCTTCATGGCTAACACCATATCCTCGAGAGTCTCATCCCTCTCTGCCAGTTTTTTCGTAGTGGAATTGACTAATTCATTCATCTTTTTCGCATTGACACCGAGAGAATCCAACACAAATTCTCTGAGTTACTCTTCTATTGAGTCAAACCCATCTGTGCATCCCTCGACCAACTCAAGCATCTCATTCATGTTCCCTACGGGCTCCTCGAGATTACCCACTCAATTTTCCAAAGCTGTCAGCATGTCCCTCGAGCGACTTGCTTTTCTATCCCTCCCACAGGTCTGCATTGGCTCATTCTGATCAAAAACTTCTTTCAACATCCCAACTGTGCCTTCGAACCAATAGCTTAGATACCACTTGTCACAAGGCTAGATCTTTCATCTCGCAATCCGTCCAGTCTTAGGTGATCTGTTCGCTCCAAACTCGCTTAAGTCAGCCTTTACACCCAAAAGTGAGGATTTCTTTAAAATTCTTCTAAGGCACCAATTTGTATAGCAGAAGCGATTGTGCCAAAAGAAGCTACAAATGAATAACAAAAAGTCAAAGAAAAAATGCACACAAAGTGTTTGAGTAAATGCTCAAAGAATTCTATTACTCTTAAGAATTCAACATACAATGGATGAGATACAAATGAGGGGAAAGCTCTCTATTTATAGTTGAGCTTCCCCAAAACCGACGGTCAAGATCAAATTACATCGACGGACGAGATTAGCCTATCTCTTGATTTTAGGGATTTACAAGATTACATCATATCGAATCAAATCTACAAGATATGATTCCCATATTTACTAAAAATAGCCTATGTTGTCATATTTTCATTATTGGGTCAACCAGGCTTCAATCTGACAGACTTCTCTAACAGTTCTTGGAATCAGGCCAATTCTCGTGGGCTATATGATCCCCATCTAATCGATAGACCTCCATGGGGCGCATCCTGTGCCATGGTCACGGGCTTTACACTTTAGCCCATGACACTAGTTGCAACAATCTCAAAAACATAAAAATTAAAAGAAACGAGTGAAAATGGCTTACCATGCATAAATTTTACCATGGTCGAACTTGAATACTCTCGTATAGAACTTTTGGCACTCAATTCTCAAGTAAAAAGATGACCATATTTGCTTTCTTTTAATTTGTGTTACTAATTTTCTAATATACTAATTTACCCTTTAAAAACTAACCAAATTTCAAGCATTTACTTAGCCACAACCGTCCACTAATAATATAATTGGTATAATTGCAATATAAAACCTCCCTCATTTAATACTTAATCCATTTAATCACTCAAACTAAATAGTGATCTAATTTTACGTCTTTTATGATTTAGTCCTTTTAATTAATTAACTATCTAAACATTAAAATTTTTCAAAGAAACTTTGATACCATCTTAATGACATTCCGTAAATATTTATAAAAATATTTACGGCTCAATTTATAGAAACGAGATCTCGATGCCTCATTTTCTAAAACCACTTTACCTTAGAATCTTACCACTCATACTTAATAAATCGCTTAGATAACATAATTTATCAAATCAAAAACCTTTTTAAAATCACATTTGACTTGTAAATATGAAATAATAATATTTACAAACTTACTCGTCAAATTTGGTGGCTTCAAAACCACTATTTCTGGCACCACTGAAAAACGGACTTTTACAAGGAAATGCTCCCAACACACTGGAACAGTTGCCCTTCTTGTGAGTAATCTCTTTGAGACAGTGCATCAACTACTATGTTTTGGCCTCTTTTTTTGTAGGTGATGGTGTAATTATACCTAAGCATCTTTGCAACTCATTTCTGCTGATAGAGTACGATAACTTATCTGTCAAACAAAAACCGTAGGCTCTAATGGTCAGTCTTAAAGTGGAAGTGTCTGCCAACCAAATAGGTGTGCCACTTTTTAATAGCCAACAATACTGCTAGCATCTCCTTATCATAGATAGACAAGGTCTGATGTTTGATCCCTAGCCTTTTACTGAAGAAGGCAATAGGTCTCTCTTTCTGTTGCAAGACTACCCCTACACCCTGGTTACAAACATCAGTCTCAAAACAGAATTCTTTTTTAAAATTGGGAAAAACCAATACTGGTGCTTGGGTAACTACTACTTTAAGTTGATCGAAAGCCTCATGTTCAAAGTTAGACCAACTCCAAGGTGTCTCTTTTCTAAGCAAGGTTGTTAAAGGCTTGGCAATAACTCCATATTGCCTTATAAACCTCCTATAATAACCCGAGAGCCCCAAGAAACCTCTCAACTCCTTAACTAATGCAAGTCTAAGCCAATTGAGAACCCTTTCAACTTCAGATGGATCCATAGAAACAGACCCCTTCGAGATAATGTGTCCCAAATACTCCAAATGTGTAGTACCAAAACTATATTTCCCTTTTTTTAGCATATAGTTAGTGATACCTGAGAATGGTTAGAACTTCCCTAAAGTGTCTCAAGTGTTCTGACCAGTCAGCAGAATACACTAAGATATCATCAAAAAAACTAACACCAACTTCCTTAGCAATTGTTTGAAGATGTTATTCATTAGAGATTGAAAACTAGAGGGTGCATCGGTCAAGCCAAAGGGCATGACCAGAAACTCATAGTGCCCCTCATGAGTTCTGAATGTTGTTTTGTGGATATCACCTTTCCACATTCTAATCTGGTGATAATCAGACCTCAAATCTAGCTTGGAGAAGTAGACAACTTACCCCAACTCATCCAACAGTTCCTCGATCACAGGGATGAGAAATTTGTCTTTGATAGTTAGTTGATTAAGTTGCCTATAGTCTACACATAATCTCCAACCGTCATCCTTCTTTTTCACCATGACAATTGGTGATGCAAAGAATGTTGTTGTCCTTCATAATTCCAGCATCAAGCATTTCTCTGATAAGCCTTTCTATTTCATTCTTCTAAACAGCAAGGTATTTATATGGTCGAACCTTGACCACCTAAGCCTCATCTTGGAAGGGTATCCTGTGGTCTTGCAATCTAACAGGAAGAAGTCTAGTAGGAAGTTGAAACGCATCCTCGAATTCAGTCAAGAGTAACTCAATATCCCCATGCAAGAGCTGGGATGTTAATGTCAAGGTTGTTTGAGTGGATGTGGTAAGCAACATAGGACTGGGACCCTGTCCCAACATACTGAAGCACTTAGACAACTGTGCACTAGAAGAAACATGTAGACCCTCAGGAAAGAGACCTTGAAGGGTGCATGACTTCCCCAAGTACTCAAATTGTATGGTGAGAAAAGAGAAATTCCAGACAATAGATCATAGTGAAATGAGCCATTGAATACCAAGAACCAGATCACATCCTTTGAGTGGAAGAGTCATAAAATTAGTAAAAGACTGACACCCTTATGCCTCCCACATCACTGAGCAACATACTCCTTGAATGGCTCACTTCACACCATTAGCAACAATCACCTTGAGCTTGCAAGATAGATCCATTGGCAAATGTAACTTCTTCATCAATTTGTAGCCCACAAAATTATGAGTACTACCCGAATTGACCAGAGTAATAGCCTCACTATGACCAATTCTAGCTGACAAAAGCATTGTATTATGACCCTAAGAGCTATTAAGAGCATGTAGTGACAAGACTGGAACACCGAGTCAACTTCACCTTCAGCAGATTCTTGCTTTTCAAGTCAATCTTGAAACTCATCAGATGTAGGGCTCTTAAGTTCATTATCCAGCTCAACTAATGCCTTAATCACTAATTGATAGGGTTAAGACTAGGCACATTTATGCCCTAGTGTGTATTTTGATGCACACCAGAAACATAATCCTTTCTTCATTTCATCCTCCATCTTAACTTGAGAAAGAGCCTTCACAGGTGTTTTGGTATTGGAAATAGTAAAAGGGTAACTCCCTGAAATAATGTGAGGACCAGCCTGATGGTAAATTTTAGCAGTAGGGAATAAGGGTTTGGGGTAGCTAAATTTCCTCCTATAAGAGCATTTTTCTTAGGAACAACACCTACAATATCCTCCACTTGTCGAGCAATAGTAAAGCCTTCTACTAGAGTGGTAGGCTTAAATAGTCTCAAATACTATCCAATATCTTATTTGAGATTGTACACAAAAATACTCAGGGCATAACTCTCTGGTAAATGCAATTGGTTCAAAAGGCTCACAAAATGATCATGGTACTGATCTACTGTACCTGTTTGTTTAAGGGGCCATCAACTCAATCATGGGATCCAAATACCTGCTAAATCCAAATCTCTCTGCAAGGCCCGAGCATACACCTCCTATGTAAGTTGTTAGAGACCACCGTGTTGTTGGGCAAACAAATAATGCTAGTTAAGGGCTCCCTCTTCTAAATACAGCATCACCATTCGGACCTTAACTAGGTCCCCCACATTCTTAACCTTAAAGAACTGCTCGAGCTTAGACCACCAACCACAGAAATTTGTTCCATCAAATTAATGGTAAGTCAACTGGAAAGCCTTCCCTATAATGTCCTCTGAGCTAGCTTGAGAATGAATGCCCGAGTGTTACAGATCTACAACTGGTGACATAACTAAACCATCTTTGGGTAGGAATCCAGGTGGAGGTGTTCCAAGAATTCCCTCACCCTTATCATGTACTCCTCCATGGACAATAGTTGAAGTTAGGACCAAAATACTGCTAAAAAAACAAGTGCATCTCAGATCTGATTTCTCCTCTAATTTCCCATTTGATTTCATCGCGAAACTTCTTGAAACGAGAGTCCAATTCTATCCCCAACTTAACATCGAACTTGCTATCAAGCTGGGACAACTATGTTGCAGCAATCCTATCTCCTTTTGCAAATATGTCGTTACTCCATCGTTGGCCATGAGGATCATTGAGCTCTAATACCTTGGATGAGGAACGAAAGTTTCAGAGAAAGAGCTCCAGAGAAGAATAAAAAAGTGAAAGTAGAGAGAAAAGCAAAGCCAGAGAGAGTTGAGGAAAAAAAATTGTTGTTTGTTTTCTTAACCGTTTCCCCTCCAACGAATTGGCCATTAAAAAAGTGAATAATCACAACAAAAAGGACAAACTGGCATAAGTCAGTACACACAATATCATTTACAACTATTTACTTTAAACGACTCATTTAAGCGCTAATATAACCCCCCCTTACATGCACCATTATCATTAAAGACTTCAACCAAAACACATCGTTTTGCTACAGCAACTAACATTAATAAAATTACAATTAATAAACCGTTAATTGACCATTGAAGCTAATTATTCTATATCAAAGCCCTAGTGCGATGGCACACCCTCAACCACCGTGAATTAAAGTCGACGAGTTCCCGAGGAGAAGCCACCATCACGCAAGAAGACTATCAAAACTACACCAAAAGGCAAAAAGGGAAAACAAAAATCCGCCACAAGGAGGCCCTACCGGAGAGGGGGCAGAGGGGGCAGAAAAGGAAAAAGGGGAAGACATGATCACTGCCTTGGCCAGAGATGACGAGCAAAAAGGAAAGAGTCAAAATAATCGACCAAATAAGAAAAAGGACAAGCCTTATTCCACGAAAGGAGGTGTGAGCACCGGCCAGAGGCCTCTGAAGGAAGGGGCTAATGCAAAAACTTCTTACTTGAGAGAAAAGGTTGTACTATATAGTAAGCCAAAATTGAGTAAAATAATAAATCAACAAAAATGTAGGTTGTGTCCTAGGAAATCATGCATCCAATAAAACGGAATCAACAAAAAGCGAATCAAAAATGGAAACCATGAATTGATTTCCCAACAAACATACTTGCAGAGTCATTGACTTCTTCTCCACTACTAGTAGACTTATAAGCACTAGTTATTTCTACATACTTATAAACACTAGTTATTTCTACTAACCCCAAATACAATGACAGATATTTTAGCAATATATTAATTTCATCACATAATTTAGCAATAATATAAATAAATAACTACACCTATCAAATTCTATATAAAATGAATTATTAACGTATAAACATGATTATAATACACAAAAATAAAAAACATGATACAAAACAGACTGTTAGTATTAAGCTATGTTACTCGGATTCAGTTTCAAGTGTAGAAATCCGATACCAGTTAGTTCTTTTTCAAGTTTTTCCTTATAAAAGATGATATCTCCAAACTCATCCAAGACATGAGCAACATAGGTCCCAAATAATTTATAATCCTAATTGGCAGATGAGCAACATACAAACTGTACCCACAATGGCCTACCTTTAACTTTCCTCTTTTCTCTCTTTCTATCAGATGGATACCTTGCAGGAGACTTCCATTCTTTCTCTGCTTCAACATTGGTTGCCTCAGCCATAGGTGTTTCAGGGCCCACCATTGAGCTTACTTTGCCTCCATCATCTCTGGGAGCCAAAACAGTGGGGTTCGTGTTTGGGCTTGGGTTCTGATTCAAGTTAGGGGACTTGGGTTTGGGTTCACTATTGGCTAAGTTCTTCAAAGGACCGTGCTGGTTTGCATTCCAGTTAGCCACCTTCCGTATGATCTCTTCATTCTTTTTTCTTCCTTGGGACTCATTTGTTGCATGAGTAAGTGAAGGAAACCAGCCAGCTCTCGGGTTTCCACCTGTTAGGGCTTCAGAAACAGCAGCAGCTTTTTGGTCACTGCCTCCACCTTCAACCAATGTCATGAAAGACGGCGGCTCAAATTCGTCGGATTTATTGAAATGTTGTTCTTTGGATGCCAGTTTTGACTTCTTTGTGTTGGCTTTCTCTGCTTCTGAAAGTGCTTGTGATCCAGTTGATGGTAAAGTTTCAGTGTCCATGGCAGCCTGGTTATCAGATTGGGTTGAAAGAACTGTTCTCCATGCACAAAAACAAGAAATCCACTTAGTTCTTGGATTAGAATTATCAATGTTACTCGGAGTCAGGAGTCTGATGTGAAAACATTCATTTCTTTTTAAGTTCTTTCATATATCTGATTATTATACCTGAAAGTAATTATAAGATCAAACCAGTTCTTAACTTCATATAAATTCATCAATGGTAAGTTAAGTCAGACGAGATGCTAGTGTACCTGAAACAGATCCCCAGTAGCCTTCCAAACTATCAGTTCGACTATTTGATTCAATCGAAAAATCGCCTACAGTTGTATTGAGTTGAGGTTTAGAAGATCCATTTTTGACTTCCCCTTGCAAAATTGCAGCACTAGCCTGAGAAGCAGCCACTCCGGACTCTCTGTTATGACTATCATTGACAGGACCAGAATGTACCAACTCTTTTTTCAACTGGTTGACTGATGTTCTCTCAAACTCATTTCGTTCACTACTGTCTACGGCAGAAGCCATAAGATCTTCGGCTGCACACTCTCCATGTACTTTGTTACCCTTACTTATTTCAGGTTCCTTTTTGTAATCTTCACTGTTAGAAACACTATCTGACTGCAGCCCTTCAGTCTCATTCACTTCCTCGGTGACAATAGCAGATTGGTGATGAGTGCTAGTCGATTCGGATATAGAGTCCATCTTTGTAGAAATATATCCCTCCTCCGATCCATCTCCACTTTCAACTTCATTGATGTCAGATTTTTCAGTTTTTCTTGTCCCAATATCATCAGTGTCCTCAACTTCAAGTAAATGAAATGCTGGATTAGCATGCAATAGTGAAGAACTATCCGTAGATTCACATGATGTTCTCATGTTTTTCACATAATTTTCATCTCCAACAACATTGTTTAACTTTCCAGCCTCTACATCAGCATCTGTAACCATAGGTTTCACATCAGGTACATCATTTAGCATGCTTCCTTGAAATCCCATCCTTCGCAAATCATCAACAACATAGACCGGTTGCTGTTCTTTGAGAGACAGGACTTCCTGATCCTTCTCATTCTCAGTTGTATCAGCGTCAAGAGGAGACAACACATTGGACCCTTTATTTAACTCATCTGCAACATTGAGCAGCTGCTGTTCTTTGAGAGACTGGACTACCCGATCCTTCTCATTCTCAGTTGTATCAGCATCAACTAATGCATCGGACGCTTTATCGATCTGAATCACATCAGCATTCCCAATCACGAACACTTCTTCAATGATAGCTTCATTATTTCCACTAAGTTTATAGCTATCTTCAATAGCGATTTCTTCATCCATTGGATTAGACACAAATGTATCGGACTTCTCCTGTGAAACATGGTCTTTGACTTCGTCTTCCTTATCAACAATTATTTCTTTAGAAGCTAAGGTCTCCAATTGAGGTAAATTCACTCTCGTATGATCTTTAAAACCTTCAAGCTTGATTTCAGCATCATCTACAACAGGAATATCATCAGGACTGCAGAGCACATAACCACTTTCTTTTTCCTTTTCCTTTTTTTCATTGACCTCATTTGAATCGACATCAATGGAAGAGTCTGTACCGTGTGCTGCATCAGTCTGTAATTCAAAGGTACCCGTAGACACATTCTTATAATTTGTAGATTCAGCTTTGGACGAAAGATCATCAATGACCATGTTGAGAGCCAAATTGTCACTATTTTCCTCTAATTCCACAATTTTGTCAGCCAAAACAGTCTCTGAAATTAAATCCTCAGCATTTTCGGATTTCAGACCTGCATCCATTAAATTTTCTTCAAAACTAATTCCAGGGTTTCCCTTTCCATCAGTCTCATGCTCACCGTTTCCACTCATGGATGTCTTAGAAGACATATCTGAAGTTTCGTCCAGTCTCGTTTCCGAGATAGATTCTGTTTCAGATATTTTGCCAGCATGTTTGCTAGGCAAAACCAAGGCACTCGATAGGTTTTCGTTGAACTTGCTTCCTTCGTTCTCATTGGCATCAGTTGCTTGCCCAACAGAGCAAGCTGCTACACTAACACTAGCATTGACTTTCCTACTCTCTTCAGAGATACCCTTTAGTGTTTCCGTTTCGATTGAGACCACATCACTAGCAGAGCCGTTTTTATCCTCGGAATCTTTACTATAGCTCAAACCAACATCATGGTGCTCGGGTGTGCCCACTGGCAGAATAGGCATGCTTCTTGGAACAGGATTTTCATTTTGGCTTCCATCAACTGAATTCCGTGGTGATTGAAGGATATCTGCATATGTAAATGAAACCAAATTGTTAAAACTAGATCAAAAGTAATGTTGTATTACCACCTCAACCGATACCCAAAAATCACTTTGAACTTGATCAGAATTTCATTTCTTTTATATCTGTGCTACAGTTTGGCAAGTTTAGCTCATTATATGCTCGGTTGTGAGGACATTGGTATGTAGGGGTGAGTATTTGGTTTTATCAATCAGTTTGGTCGGTTTTTTGAACGTAACCAACAACCTTCAATGTTAATCGAACCGACCGAATAACTTAATTTTTTTATATATTATAGAAATAAATAAAAATGATATATATATTAATTCGGCTAAGTTGATTGGTTTAGGTATGAATTTTAATAACCGATAACTCACTAACCTAACCATCTTAACTGTGAGACCATAACCGCCGACTTAACAGAATGGGTCAATTAGGTCTATTATAACCGATTTTTGCTCACCCTATTGGTATGTATCTAACATGAGTATTCAACTTCTTTCCAAGATCTCTACGTATTTGGAGGATTCTTGGAACATCATATCCCATACTCATTTCCAGATATACATCAGCCATGGATTCTTTGAGAAAATTAAAAAATTCAAACAACTTAGCCTTCATCACACAAAGCAGTAAATTCTAATGCAAAACTTTATGATAAGTAGACGTAAACTGGTTCAGAAAAAACCGCAATCCAAACTGAATTAAAGTACGAGCAACTTCTTCTAGACATGGTTAAATCGGATATACATACCTACATCAGGCACATAACCATACCTAACGCTTCTCCGAATAACGAGCAAAACATTACTAATAAAATAATATGAGTATTAGCCTACTTAGTATCGACATTGTTCGCAATAGATTCGAGCATTTATCCGAATATGGATACTTCAAATTTTCTTTGTGTGATATATGCATTGACCCATGTATATAAAGGGGTCACATTTAAAAATACTCTAGTATCGAGACATGGGCATAAAGGAGTAACTTCCAAAATTCCTCCATCCGACACTTGTAGCCAAATCCAAGTCCAACATCAAAAAGTGGTAACAGAGATTTATTGTGAATTACCGAAATCTTCACAATCTTTGAAAGAAATGGCGGAAGCAAGATCCTTGTCGGCTTGGCTGACAATATCCGTACTCCAACCTAATTCGCCATCATGAAATTCCGTTGCCGCATCCGAAAATACTTCTATTTCAGATCTATTCGACATTGCTCCGACTCCTCTGATACTTTTCTCCCAACCACGCCTTTCCATAATCTTCGCCTCAACTGGATTCACCAAAATCCGTACATTCAATTAGGAATGACAACAAAAATGGAGAAAATCGAAATCGGTTTCTGAGGAAAAAAAATCGTCAATCGGAAGTATTGAGAAAATATATAATCAGAATTTTTTAAAAAAAACCATAAAAATGAAGGAAAGATATTCTTTAGTTTAGAAACCAGAGGGAAAAGAAAAACAACACACACACATACATACATACATACATACATACATACATACATACATACTTTAGTTTTTATTTTCATGGATGATGGATATATCATCATTTTCTAGGCTGGTTAAAGTTGTTTGACTTTTTTTCCGGGAAAACGATTACCAACTTTCTGGACTTTCTTGTTTCTTATGAAAGAAACTAGTATAACTTTTCTTCAATCTGCCATTAATTTCACTTCATTTCCATTGAAAAAATTATTTATATAAAAGAAACAAGAAAGCCCAGAAAGTTGGTAATCTTTTTCCAGGACAAAAAAAAGTCAAACAACTTTAACCAGCCTAGAAAATGATGATATATCCATCAACCATGAAAACAAAAACAAAAGTTTTTATACATATATTGTAATAAACAAGAAAACACGGGAAAGACAAACAGACAACTTCAACAAGCCCAGAAAATTATTAAATAAAAATAAAAATCATTAAAAATTTTGAAGAAAAAGAAAAGGAAAGGAAAAAAGAAAAACCTGAGGATCGATTCTTTCCCTGGCCTTGATTATCCATAACAAAAGAAATGAAGAAGAAGCAAAAAGTAGAGAGTGTTTAGATATGAGAAAATACAGAGAAACAGTGAGGAAGAAAAAGAGAGAAGAAATTGATTTTAAGGCAAGAAGAGAGGAGATTGACTTATTAATGAAAGTTGTATAAAGTAAGTAATGTGAAAGTGGATACATAATCCAATCCCATTTCAGTTGAATGCATCTCATTTTACAATAAAAATGAGTTGGGTTCTTTTTGGCCAATCAAAATATTAAAATAATAATATTAGAATGTAATGATTGAAAATATAGTAGGTTTTGTGGTAAAAGTAGTATAGTAGTCTATCCTATATTTCATTTGGGATTTTTATTGAAAAAATGGCAAATGGATTGCATACATCTGATGAAAAGATATCGTCAAAACTGTACTTTTAAAGTTTTGAACTCAAAAGTGGACCTTTTATTGAAGAACGAAATAAAAAATTTTAAAAAATTATAATTATAACAAAAACACTAAAACAAATCCTTTAATTCGATCGACAGTCGTTAAAATAAAATCATTAATAATACTAGATAGAGAGTAATCAGATACGAAATTGTACTTTAAAGTTAAATACTTATTTGGAGGTTATATCTTTATTAAATTTAATCCATACTCTCAACATTTCAACTAACATGACACTCTGGTGCATTTTTATTTTAGAATTTTCATTGAATAATGAAAAACTTTTGTAATTCTTTTTATCACTATTTATTTATGATTTTTTCAAAATTTTAATAATTTATAAGTCATCTGTTGATTCTGTTTTATATAAGATAGAATAGTAAAGATTGAGGGTCAATATATTTTAAATAAAAAATAAGGGCCAATTGAATAAAAATGTCAATAGACTAAATTTATTATTATTCTTTATATATAAAATGCCAAAATCAGCATTTAACAATATAATTTAATTGATGAATTATATTACTCCATCTAAAATATAAAGATTAATTTATGAAGGAGGGAGTAGAGAGACTCTAATGGTTTCATAAAATATATATGTATAAAAATAGATAGTTTGAGTGAAACTAATATTTTTAACCTACTTGAATATATGCGCGCTTGAAAAGTTTGAAAACCGAAAATTTTATATTTAAAAATTCAACTAAATCTATGAGCTAGACTGAGATACATGAATTTATTAATTTGATAGCAAAACCGGAATTTAATTAATCTAAAATTAAATGGAGTGTAATAATTGAAGAGTGTGAAGTGAAAGATGTAAGGTAGTAGCCGTAGCAGGTGATTAAAACTATGGTTGCACGTGGACCTACCCATTCTTTGACTGACGTCTCCTTTTCCCAAGCGGGGTCAGACGAAAGAAAATTGGGTAAACTACACTACAAGTCATCCAACTATGGGCTATTTTCTATTTTAATCATTCAATTATTAATTTTTTAAAATTGATCACGCAATTATAAATTTATTTTTTTCTCACCCAATTATAATTTTTCTAAAATTGGTTATCCAACTAATAAGATTGTTTTTATTATCCATTTTTGTTAATTGCAAGGTGACATGGTAATTAAAAAATCAGTATAATAATAAATTTAGCTCTCAATTTTTACATATTATATCAATTTAGTCATAATTTCAAAAAATAATCCTCAAAATTTACAAATGATGGATCCTAATTCTAAAAAAATAAAAATACATAAATATTTTCAAAAAAAATAAATTTAAACAGATTAAAAAAGAACCCAAAAATGAAAAACGAATCCATTGTTAGAGATTAACAGACAAAAACAATTCATTTATTAAAAACAACAACACTTTCCAAGTGAAAATGGCTCAAGCTTTTTCAAATCTAAGCTTCTCTTGGGATAATGTGGGAGAAATGGGGAGAGGAAGAGGGTAGGGAGAAATGGAAAGGGTTTTTAATTTTTTTTTTGGGTTCCCCGTCCTTAGCCTTAGGTTTCTTATTATATAATTTCAACATAATTAACAGAGTTTTCAGAAACCATCACATGAAAAATTCATTCTTTAATGGAAACAGTTGACAGCATTAATCTTAGAACTAAGATTCGATATAAGACTTAAATTACAAAATTTGGTGAAATACAGGCAGCACGGATAATGTTTATTGCATAGATTTCAACTTCCATATCCATGTTGTAGACAATTCAATGCTCTTTGAACAACATTGTTTCCCTACTGATCTTTCGCCACCAAAACCAAACCATCCATCCCGGAGGATTGCAAGCATTGCTCCACCAGATGACTTCATTGCAGGGTTTTGGAGTCCTACCACACTTTCCCTGTGGGATCTTGTGCTAGGAATGCCACATATCAAATTCAGCAGGACCTTTGATTCGGGTGATGAATTCCTTCTAACACTTGAATTTGTTGTTGGATTCTGAGTATGATTTCTAATTTCTTTTGGAAGTAGGATTTTCAACTTCTCCTAACAACGGGATTAGTCTGAATTATAGTCCCCAAAATTCGCTATGTTGCTATTTTTAGCATAATTATAAAATTTTATATAAATTAATTTAGAGATAGGTTATAATGGGTTATATCCTTTTTATAATATAATATAAATTTATAATATAATATAAACTTTTTTTTCGAATAATCTCATTATAGGTTCTGATTTTTTTTACACAATACTTAGAACTACCCATAATTAGGAGTATGCAAATTTCGGGTAAAACCAAATTAATTCGGTTAACTGATCGAATTCAGTTAATCGGTCGGTTAACTGATCGAATTCAGTTAATCGGTCGGTTAACCGAATTAATTCTATCGGGGTTGGTTAATAATTTTTTGGAAGTTTAATTAATGGTTAATTAACCGAAAAATTATATTTTTTATATACATTTTACATATATTAAATTCGGTTAATTCGGTTAATTTTTTATATGTTTTATACTTATTTTAACCAAAAAAAAACAAAAAATAAATAAATTTCGGTTAATTCAATTAACCAACCGAATTAACCGAAAAAGTTCGGTTCCGATAATTTTTTTGAAAATTTGTTGGTTTGGTTAACGGTTAAAGGTTTAAAAAGGTCGGTTAATGATAGTTTGATTCGGTTAACCGGTCAGTTAACCAATTGAACACCCCTACCCATAATCACTTAAAAATAAGTTTTACAAATTGTCCAAAACTTTTATAACACTTCTTATAAATAATATAATTTTTGTTATAATTTTAGAAAGTTACTTTTTATAAATAAATTATGATAAAAACGCTATAACATTTTTACGAATAAATATATTATTTTTATAATATATAATATAGACACATAAATAAGTTATATTATATTTCTTAAGCGTAACTTTTTATAAATAAATATTTTATAATACTTTTATAACATGTAAATTATTTTTTAATAAATTTTTTGTCATAACTTTAGAAATTTTTAAGATTTAAATAATATAGTTTTTGTTATAACTTTACAAAACATACACATTATTTTTTAGTTCGAGTTGCTTGATTTCCATAAAAGTATCACACGCTTTTTGTATTAGAAGTTAAATTGTATTTTGTCCTTTTATTAGAAAAACAAAAAATTAGTCATTACACAAGAGTTCAAAGAGTAAATTGTTCTTCTTCTCTTTTTTTGTTAAAAGTTTCATCAATTTTTACAATTAAAATTTGTGTAGCTAACGGGATAACTAGACAATTATATGCGACATGTCTTCTATACCTCATGCCGATATACAAGACCGATTTTTAATAGTAAAAATATTTTTTACAAAAGATTAATTTACTTTTTTATTTAATTATATAAACCAATACTTATTTTTAAATGAAAAACAAAATACAACCTAACTCGTAGTATGGTAGTTTTAGTTTTGATTTTGATAGAAAAAACAAGTTGGAGAAAATAATTTTTTTGAAATTAAACTACAGATTGGGCTTTATTAATAAATTCAAAAGTACATAAATAATTACCTAGAGAAAAAGAAAGGCCCGAATATGAGACTTGGCCCGACATCAAAATAAAAAAGAAACGATAAAAACTAAGAACAGCAAACCAAATCCTAATTCAGCCTAGAAAATTAACAGAACAAAAATAGAGTCAGAAGTCTCTGGAATCCCATTAATGTTGCTGTAATTTTTGCCCAATCAGCAAGATGACTCTTTACCGTCTTGTCCCTTCATCTGCCATTTCTTCATCAAGATGCATTCACACTCCCGAGGGGACTTTAATTTCATCCATTCCATTACTAGCCCTCATTCAGACTCCCTCCATTTCATCTTCTCCCTTTCCTGTTCAATCTGGCTCTCTCACTCTATCCCTTTCCTCTTGTTCTTCTGCATATTCAGGGACGCCTCCAACCAGGTAAACTACTATTTTATTATTCATCGTTTCTTTTGCTAAAGTATGCGCAATACTGTTTCCTGCTCTTGGGATATATTCAAATCTGCACTTCTTATATTTTAATAGTAGCTTATGAATATCGTGAATGTAGGCACATACCTTTGATTTATCTGGGATACTTGTCTTACACTTTTTTATTATTGATAAAGAGTCTACTTCAATAATGACTTTTTTCCAATGCATGTCTATACCGATTTGGGTCGCTCTCCGGCACGCAAGTGCCTCAGTTGCAAAGGCTGATGCAACCCGTTGATATATCTCCGAGCATGATAAAAGAATCTTTCCCTCACTCTCTCTGGACACAATCCCCACAGCCGCTAGATTAAACTTTTCGTCATATGCTGCATCAAAATTAATCTTCACGACCTGATCAGGTGGCTTCCTCCACTCGTTAATAGTTATAGAAGTTTGTGGCTTGTTTTTACCAATCTCATTCAACTCTGATATATAACTATTAACAAATCTCCCTATTACTTTTCCAGATTTACTCACTTTTTTGTGCACTCTGTCATTCCTATCTCTCCAGATTGCCCATAGTGCACAACAAAATATCCTACACTGTGATGCTGAGTTCTTCGCAAATACCCAGGTTAGCCACTGTACAAACTCCAACTGATTTTCTTGCAAAAATGCTTGGCATGATAACTCTCTCCAAATTGAAATTGAAACAGGACATTCACGGAAAAGATGGTCCATGTTCTCTGTTCCTACTCTACAACGGGGGCATACTGTTGTGTTTGTTAACTTTCTTAGTAGCATATTAACTCGCGTAGATAGGAAATTCCATGATATCTTCCAGATTGTAATTTTTATTTTTGAAAGAAGGTTCAGAAGCCATAATTTTTTGTAGAATTCCTTATAGTCGGCTTGTAAAGAGTAAGCTCTAGGATCATTTTCCGACGCCTCAGCACTCCAGACCCAAAAATCTTCATGAGGTTCTTCTGCCAACGGAATGCAAATAATCTTCTCGGCAACATCCTCCGGAAATGTAGAAGCTATCAACTCTTTCTTCCATGTTCTATTACTTTGATCAGTTAATTTGGCAACTTTAAAATCATTCAAATTCGTAATTAAAGCTGATAACATGTTCTTTTTCACATCTGGGATCCAAAAATCATTACTAACTGAAATATGCGTACCCCTGCCCACCTTCCAACACAAACCTTCCTCTAAAATGCCCTTTGTAGCCCAAATGCTTTTCCATGTATACGAAGCATTGTTCCCCAATCGTGAATTTAAGAAATTAACATTCAGGTAATATTTTACTTTTAAAACTTGAGCTATTAAAGAATTTGGATTGTTCAAAATTCTTCACCCCTGTTTGGCTAGTAATGAGACATTAAATTGAGCCATGTTTCTAAAACCCAAACCACCTTCTTCTTTTGACCGACACAAATATTTCCATTAACACCAATGAATTCCTCTTTTTCCGTGCGCTTTTTGCCACCAGAATTTAGCAAATATGCTTTCTATATATTTACAAAACGACTTTGGTAGCAAGAAACAAGACATGGCATAGGTTGGAATAGCCTGGAGTACCGACTTTAAAAATACTTCCTTACTTCCTTGATATAACATTCTGGTACTCCATTCTTCAATTCTGGTATAAATCTTCTCTTTGAGATGCTGAAAGGATTCTTTTTTCCGTCTACCAAGCACATTCGGGAGACCTAAATATCTCTCCATATTTGTTGAGGTCCTTACCCCTAAGATTGCCAAGACTTCTTCCTTTTTTCCTTCTATAGTGTTTGTGCTGAAAAAGATTGTAGATTTATTGAAATTTACACATTGGCCAGAACACTTTTCATACGTCTTCAGAATTCTTTTTAGCACCCTTACCCCCTATCTGATGCTTCCCCAAACAGAATACAGTCATCTGTAAAAAGTAAATGTGAAATTTTTAGGCCTCTTCTACTCGTCTTTGCACCTCTTAACAATCATTCCTTCAATGTCAATCTCATCAAAGATGATAATCCCTCGCTACACATTAAAAATAAAAAAGGACTTAGAGGATCTCCCTGTCTCAAGCCTCTTGCCAATTTAAAGCTTCGTCCACTTCCTCCATTTGTATTAACTACATAAGACGTTGTAGAGATACATTTTATAACCAACTCCACCCAGTCCTTTGCAAAACCCATTCTTAACATAACTTCTTTTATATAGCCCCATTCAACCCTATCTTAGGCTTTACTCAAGTCAAGATTTACTGCCATATATCCTTTTTTTCCTCTGCGCTTTTGTCGAAAAGTATGCAAAACCTCATAAGCTAAAAGTACATTGTCAGAAATTAAACTTCTCAAGACGAAAGCACTTTGACCCACATCAATACATCTCCTAATACCTACTTATAGTTGATTTACAATTGTTTTTGCCACCATTTTATAAATAACTGAACACAAGCTAATAGGTCTAAAGTTAGCTAAGCTTGTGGGATTAGGGATTTTTGGAATCAACACGATCTCTGTTTGGTTGAAAGGACCAAAACTCTCACCATTATTTAATATTCCTAAACAAAAGTTAGCAATTTCCTTACCTACAATGTGCCAATATTTCTGAAAGAAGATTGCTGGAAAACCATCATGTCCTAGTGCTTTAGTAGGTCCCATTCCTTTCAATGCATCATAGACTTCTTCTGCTGTATAGTTTAACATTAAATCTCTATTAATATCTGCCGGGATGTTATTTTCAATGCCCGTTAGGAGATAAGAAGGATCTCCGACTCCATTTGACGTGAATAGCTTCTGAAAGTACATAGTAGCAGCTTCATTAATCTCACTTACTTCATTAGCCTCTCCTCCTCCATCTAGTTCCAACTTTGATATGGTATTAATGTGTCTTCGATATGTGGCAAACCTATGGAAAAAAGCCGAATTCTTATCCCCTGCTTTAAGCCAATTTGCCCTTACCATTTGTTCCCAATAAGCTTCATCTTTATCAATTTCCATATTCAGGTTAATCTTGGTGTCAATAACTTTTGCCACCGTTTTGTCAGTCCTTTCTTGCGCCATTAACATATCAAGTTGCTTCGTAAGCTTTTTCTTTAGTCCATCTCGCCTTTCTTTAATTAATCTCGCCCATATCTTTAAGTCTGCTTGTAATCTTTCAAGTTTTTCAGCTACTGTGTCTGTTCCTGATTCCCAAGATTCTTTAATTACTTTCTCAACTGTTTCCTCCATAAGCCACCACGCCTTATATTTAAATTTTGGATTGCCCTCATAAGAATTTTCACATTTTGTGTTTAGAAGAAATGGGCAATGATCAGACATTGAGTGTAGTAGATGTTTGATGTTACCTATTGGAAATATCTGCCTCCATTTATCATTTGCGACTCCCCTATCAAGTCTTTCTCTAATATTTGTCTCCGACAAATTTCCCCTTTCCCAAGTAAACCAAACCCCCGAATACCCCAAATCTTCTAGTTGGCATTCTTCTAAAACCTCTCGGAAAGCCTCTATTCTACTCTCTTCCCTTGGTACACCCCCACATTTTTCATAAGAATACATGATCTCATTAAAATCACCACTTACTAACCATGGATGACTTCTATCTTGCCTCAATTTCTTTAGCAGATTCCACGTAGCGCTCCTATTATTAACATAAGGTGAACTATAGAACCCCGTGAATCTCCATTCTTCTTCATCCTTACCTTCTTTAACCATAACATCAATGTGGTTCCTAGAAAAACTTTGTAAACTTATTACAGTGTCTCCTTTACATGCTAAACATAATCCTCCTCGCGAACCTTCTACTTCAATATCAATTCCATTAATAAAACTGCATCTCCTTCTGATTTTTCCATGCGTTGCTTATCTAGCTTTGTCTCCATGAAGAAGACCATAAGGGGATTGTGCTGCTTTAGGAAAAAACACAGGCTTCTTACTGCCCGTGGACTCCCCAATCCACGAACATTCCAACTTATAATTTTCATTGCGTCCGGTCGGCTTGCCTCTTGGCAGCCGCCGATCTCAAGAAATTTTTAATATCAAGTTGCTAAGAATTGTCTAATATCACCTTTGATAAGGCTTTTTCGCAACCCTCAAAATCATCCCGTTTCAATCTTTTAGTTCTATCCACATCAATATCTTCCTTATCACTTCTTGCAAGATCTTTTTCTGGGGATTTCCACTTCCTCGTACTATTCTCAGCCTTTGTTTGTATCACCGTGGCTACTGGTTTTATTTTTTTTCCAGCTCGTCTTCTCAGGATTTGCGTTTTTACACTCTTGTACCGTACTATCATTCAACTTCTCAACCTCCTCTATCCCATATATGCATCTCTGCTCCTTTATCATCTCCTCCCCTCCCATCAATTCCATATTCTCCTGTGCACCCCGAATCTCGTTATTCTCTTTTTCTATTATTCTAGAGCTTTCTGCCAGCACTAATTTGCCTCCTGTGTAAGAAATTTGACCCCCACCTTCTTCATCATATCATTAAATTTCATACTTTCTTTTCCAGCTAATTTTGATTCTGCTTTTAAAGCCAGCGTATAAGGTGGATCAACACTGATTTTGCTTTTCCTTGCAGGTATTATTTGAGTGCAATCTTTTATCCCATGCCCCATTCTTCCACATCTAAAACAAAATATCGGTAAATTCTCATACTTAAAGGAACCCACATTTTATTAACATTATTACTAGAGACAAAAATACCTCGACGAAGTGGTTTTTGAACATCCAAGGTGATTCTGAGCCGACAACAGACTTTGTTAATTTCATATCTGAGAACCCCCCCAAACGTAACATCAATTACATGTAAGAGATCATTCTTATCGAATTTTGGTAAATACGAATCAATTTTTATCCAAAACGGAGATGAATTAAGCCTAATTTGATCTCTTTCCACCGCCTGAATTAACCTATCAAATAAAATAATACTTTTGCAAAAAAAAAACCAAGTTCTCCCCTCCATAATCGTCTCCAGATCTTCTTTCAAATCAAACACTATCAGAAATAAATTTTGCCCCACCATCTAGATCTCAAACTTTTTCCTTATCTTCCATGTACTTTTCATTTGTGCCCTAAAACTCTCTGGGTTGTATAGCTTTTCTGTCCAAACTGTACATATCAGCGTTGGTTTAGAATTCAGTACCACCATCGACCCCTTGACTGATAATTTGATGAGTTCTTTTGCTAGAAGAGAGATCTCATCCCTCCCCTCTCTATCCTCACCACCGCTTTCCTCCATCCCAAGCCGCAGCAGTTACCGCTTTCTTTAGGACTCTACGTAAAGCACTGTTGGGAGCAAAGAGGTTAGAGAAAATAGTTAATTACATATGAATTTGTAATCTTATAATTTGTTTCAATCTTTTTGTAAGTATGGGAGAAATTTGTTGTCATTATGGTTTTTATAAAATTAATAAAACATGTTTAAAATATTTAAAATTTTATAAAATTATTAAAATTATTAAAATCATAAAAGTATAAAATATTAAATTTATTAAATTTATTAAAATTAACATACATTTATAGAAATGATAAAAATCATAAAAACTTTAAAAATTATAAAAAACTAATAAATTTTAATAAATTATTAAATATATAATTAATAATATAAATTTAAAATTTTATAAAACTTGTAAAATTCAAAAAACTTATAAATAATATAAAAATTCTAATAAATTAAAAATATTAAATATTAAAAAATCATTTAAACCCTAAAATCATAATGAACATATGATATTACACTAACCATTGGATAATGAGAATAGTCATAAGGCCATTAGGGTCATTTTCATATAAATAAAATGTTTTCTATATTCCAAAAATAAAATGATAATTATGGGAACCTCTCCTTTTATTAATAAATTATTATTATTTTCGGTCAAAATAAATAAATTATTATTATTTAAAAAAATTATCTCTAATTTTTTAAGTTCAGTACAATAATTTGGACTTTAAAAGTTGGAAACCATTTGCTAAGTATTGTATGATATAAAATATTTTTGGTACAATTAGATACTATCAAACCAAAATTTCAATATCCAACTATTAGCATATGTCAGATGAAATTTTCTGACCAAATTTTTTAGAACCAGACTGGTGGTTGAATCAGTCAGGCCACCGATTTGCTTGTTCGACTAGTTTAATTGAATAAAAATAAAAAAATAAAAAATTGGTTCAACCGTCCAATTCTCAAGTCAACCAGTCTAATAGCTTTCTTCGAACTAGTTCCCTTGCCGATTTTGGCCTAACCAGTCTGACCGATTGATCCGATCCAATTCAAGTTTGTATGATTTTTTATAATTTTTACAATTTTATATCAATTTTAATATTTTAATTATTTTTTATGATTTTTAAGTTTTTAAGAATTTTAATACATTTTTATAAAATTTTAAATATGTTTTATTAATTTTATAATTTTTTATAATTTTTAGATTTTATTAGTTTTTTATGTTTTTATAATATTTACAAGTTATTATTATTTTATAATTTTTATAATTTTATATAAATTTTAATATTTTAAATATTTTTAATTTTTTAAAATATTTTGAATATTTATATTTTAATACTAGCGTTAAAGTATTCATCCATTGGGTATAAGTATTTAATTATAAGGAATTTTCAATTGAAGAAAGAATACGCCCAAGAAATAGTACGTCCTAGAGTTTTGGCTGAGCATGAAGAGCCTACCAAGTGTATAAGAAAGTTGTAGGAGACTTAATTTTATTTAAAATCACGCCATACATGAGTCACTGCCAAGGTATAGTATGCTTGGTTTGCATGAGCATTGCTCAAGTTGGTTCTTGTAATAGGATTAGTTGGGAGTCAACAGAATTGATTTGACCCTCCCCATGACTGGTCAAATGGTAACGTCGATCTTCGCTGGATTTTCTTTTATTTTTCCCCAGATTTTGTAGGAAAATCAAGGGAAAATTTCAGTAAGCATTACCACTTGTCAAAATCCACTAAAGCGAATTGGGAGTATATATATAGTGAAGGGGGATTCTAGATGGTTTTTTCTTTTCGTTCTACGTTCTAATTCTTCTTTCTAATCTAAATGTTCTCTTCTTCTTCATTAAATTAGAGCTAAGATTTTGTTTAATCAATGGGTGATTCAACATTTTGGTAAGTCTTATAGCTTTGCATGTTACGATTGTTGAAGAGTAGAGATGTTAAAAGACATAAGAACAGTAGGTGTGAGTGGAAGGCCCTACATGGAGGTCACATATACTTGAAATGTTAGTAAACTATATGCAAATAAGGATTCTAATGGAAATTTCATAATTCTTTTAAGCAGTTGCGGCTACTAGATTGGGAAGGACGATCAAAACAGAAGCTCCGAGCCAAGGTAAAGGTGGGTCTCTAGTGAGTCTCTAGACCCGACTCTTAGTGACGGAGTTATCTGGAAAGCCTGTAAGGCAAATTCTGTAATGCCTAAGTGGCGAGTTGTTAGTTCACCTTTGTGGCGATATTTAGGTATTCTTTTGAGGCATTTTCTGAAAGGATCCTCGGTAGTGTACACGACTGATGAATCTGCCATACTTATCTATCGAGATAGAGAGCTTGGCATATCTAGAATTATGGGTGGTGTAAGTGTCCACCAAACCTGGGAATTCTCACATTATGAATTGAAGTCACATAGGATTCTATTGGATGATCTAAAATATTGCTTTCATCAGAATAGGTTTGTTGTCTAGATTGACTTAAAGATACGGTGTAGCTGGCATTCTGACTGCCGCTAGAGCCAATATAAAAATTCGCCAAGAGTGGTATCTGTATGTATATCATTCTAAGAAATGTATCCAACTTCTATCTTCAAAGAGATTGTGAAATAGGATCTGCAATATGGTGTAAAGTTTGTGATTCGCCCATCGTACGAAATGAGTGTATAGGTTGGCGTATTGTAATGCCCTCCACTCAACCCGATAAACTAGATTCGAGTATTGGGTGTTACATCCAATAACATATGTAACTTAAGATTTTTGCCTATGTAAAAGTTCTATCTATGAATGTAACAGAATCTCTTATGGGTGTACACTGTTTGGTTACATTTACAATTCATGGAAATAAAATTTTAGTATTATTTATTTTATCTCTCAGTCTATTGTAAACTCATTGGAATGTTACTTAAACAACTTATGCTCTAACTTGAACATGCCACTTAACTTCCTCTGTATGCATAACAACCCATTGTGCCACTTCCTTCTGGCGTAGCCCTAGCATCGTCCCTCTTAGCGCATACTTCTTTGCAACTGAAACATGAAATAACCTTTGTAAGTTCATAAAAACTTAGTGAGTTAAACCTTAAATACATGATTCATCACATCTAAGCGTGATAGATACTTTGCACGTGCTACATGTTCCTTAGACTTTGCTTTATTCCCTTTGTAGGGTACTTCACTAAAGATTTCCTTTAACAGACTATAACCGCTTCTTTTTATTTTAGACCTTTGTCTTTCTCACAATGCCTTTAAAAACTTATTTTCCTTTCATATTCATTAAGCCCTCACTTTTCTAGGGTCCAAACTTAAATGACCGTTTCTCTCATTTGAGCGTACTAAACTTAAAATCTCTTCACTTTCTATGTCCCTTCTTAAATATTATCTTTACATAGTCCTTAACCATTCAATTTACCTTATTAACATACTTAAAATCTCATTTCATATTTATTGGCTTTTCTACTACCTTCGGGCGAGATAGACTACGCCCATTACTTAACACAGAGTTCGCCCAGATCTTCCTTACTTCAAGGTGCTATCTATACATGCCTATAACATATATCCTAGACTCGCCACCTATTCTGGCGCGCTTTCACTTCGTTGTTCTGTTTTTGTTATTATGTGGGGTTTACATTTTCACTACACACAGAGCCTTTCTTTCAGAATTCGTTGAATACTTAGTTCCTTCTACTTGTCCATACATTTTCTCTTACACTTTTCTTACATTTAGAGTCATGTATTTACTTTACCTTCAAATGGTCGTTCATGTCATTATTTCCTAATTCCTTACACGCTATTCATTCAAAATTTGTCGTGAAGGTAATCTTTCATTTAAATAGCCGCAAAGGTTTCCTTTGTTGTTCGCCATAAGGGCTTTCCTTTACAAAGTTGCCACAGAGGCTTTCCTTTGATAGAGATTCCCACAAAGGCATTTCCTTTTAGAAATTTTCCACAAAGGTGTTCTTAAACATAGGTTGCTACAAAGGCTCACCTTTCCAGATTTTCGCCACAATGACAGTCCTTTACATCCAGTACTTGCCACAAAGGCTTTCCTGTCCAAATTTTTTCCATAAAGGTTGTCCTTTACATCCAATACTCACAACAAAGGTTTTCCTATTTAGTGTTTTGCCACAAATGCTGCCCTTTATATCTAGTGTTTTGGTGATAGGGATTTGCCTAGACTCACTCTTAGTGAGGTTTACCCCTCTTTATTCCGGGACACACAAAGAACACATTAGGTAATAACCTTCCTTAAATTTTTCATATGATGCAATAACCCACCAGTTACGGTCTTATACGATATGGTATTCTTTTCATATGATGCTATAACCCACTATTTACGGTCTTACACGATATAGTCCTTTAGTTCATGACCATAAACTTGTCATTTCAGATGTTTGTGTTTTTAGTCCCGACGAACCCCTTTGATAATTTCAAAAATAGGCACAGACTCATCATGTATTGACCCATCATACAATGACATACTTATGGTAGACACATTAAGCTTTCAGACTCATGTATATATCATACACATCCAGATTCATGTCCTACACTTGGTCGATCAAACTTCATACATTCCATACATGCATGATCACAAACCTCTTATTTCATATTAGATTTATTGCATCATACTTAGTTAGTTTCATTTTAATTGTTTGGTCACTTAGCATAGAAGTTCGTAGAACATACATACTACATGCAAAGTTCAACCTAGGGATTCACCTGACTTCCATCTTTCTCAGCTCCAAAGCTCCAGATCCAGACTTCCTTTGGAAAATTGGCAACAACCACTATTATAGAGCACATAAACTCGTCAAAATCCACTCACATACCTCTTTTTCTATCATCTCTAGCACTTACATCCCCCATTATGGTTGTATGTCCTTAACCTTACCTAGTTGCTCAGACTTACTCTTTTTCCACAGCATAGCAAGGAAGACCATGGATCTTACCTTAACATGGAACACTCATGGGTGGGGATCCAGATCAACACCTCTATTTTTATAAAGGAATGAGGCACTTTAAATTGCTTTAGATCTAGGCCGGGAAAATACTTCCTAAAGAAGGTGGAAGAAAAACTCCTTTTTTTTAATTTCTGACTATCTTAATATACAACCTTTACCCTTATAAGAACTTGACACGTATCAAAATCCTATTATATTTACCATATAGGTGGTTTAAAGCTATAAGAAAACGTGTATGATGATCCATGGTTATATGTATAAATGAATATTTCTAGGTCAAATCCACTTTTTGTTCCTAACCATCTCATTAGAATATAACTAACACCTTACCTAGCCAAGCTTGGCATGTAAAACCTTTCAGTGATATCTCCCTTTCTTCTTTCAAGATTCCTTAACACTTTACTAAGTTTCACTTCATAAATGTTTCACTTTCTAAGACATGTTCCTTCAATATCCTAAATGTTAATGGTTTACCCAAATTCATTCGCCAAAGTGTCGTTTGGGTGGACAAAACCACACTACTGTTTTCTTTCAACTTGTTTGCCTAACCAAGACTTTTCCCAAGGGCATACCCATAGACTTCAACCTCTTGGTTCAATTCAGCACCTTACTTACTCAAAACCTATTCCACAATTCTTACTCCTAAACAACACTCGAGCACTAGGGCTTCATCGAGCAGGATGTCACACGTATAGTTATCTGCCAGGAATCAGAAAAGTATCCGCCAAAGCCTAAATAAAAATCTAGAATATTAAAGTCAAGAAATTTAACAACGACGTTTAAAGGTAATATTAGTTTAAACTCACTAAGTTCCATTGAACTTACAGATGTTTATTTGTAATGCAGGTTCATGGAATTGATCCAGTACGCCAAAAGGGACCATGCTAGGAATGCGCCAAAGTGACAGTTCGAAGAGTAATATTGTGCATACAGAGAGGCACTCTTGGGAATATGGTGAATAATACTATATTCCATTATTAAGTTTTTTTTAATAAATATTTAAGTTGTAAAGTCTTATACTGCTTTTGAGAATCTATTGTAATTAATAAACATTTCCTTCACAATCTTTTGACTTAGAAAAAAATATAAATAAATAAGAAATACGTTCAATATGGTTTCCGCCAGTTGTAAATTTTTTGTTAAGTATTTAAGTATTGTGTCATCCTATATCCAGGTCCGGTAAATCAGGTCGAGTATAGGGCATTACACCCCCTATGTGTCTAGAAATAGGATCATCTTATTTATCATAACCACTCTATGTGCATTTGGGAGCACGACCCTTTTATTTATCATAAACCTGCCCCATGCATTTGGGAGCAAGACATCTATTACTCTCTACGTAATTCCAAGTTGTAAAAGTTTACGGTAGTGCTATTAACCTCTCATTGTGTTTCTGGTCGGTTGTTACACTTGTCATTCTTGGGTTTCTAATCGGGTCACCACACCCGTCATCATTGTGTTTCTGGTTGGGTTGTCACACCCGTCATCTTCATGTTTATGGTTGGGTAACCACACTCATTGTCCTTATGTTTTGGTCGACCGCCACAATCGTCATTCTTGTATTTCTGGTTGGGTTGCCACACCCGTCATCCTCGTGTTTCTTGTAACATCCAAAAATAAGGCCTAAAAGTTTTAGCTTCACAAGTGAGGGTTTACTAATGTTTCGACGAACTGGGGGTTCGCCAAAAGAATATCAATAAGGAGTTCTCCAGAGATACAACGAAATAGTATACGCTAAAAGATGCAGTAAGGGGGTGCGCTAAATTCATTACAAGTTGTGTTCTCCAGTTGGTTTGGCGAACTGGGGTTCTCTAGTCGAAATTGAGTCAGACTTCAATTAGGAAATTAAGATATTACGTATCTAGAGTAGTTTTTGTGCACGTAACACTTTTCCTAAGTCAACTAGGGTTTCTTAAGATTACCAAGTCACTACCTATAAATACAACCCTTATTTCATGAAAATTCTTTCATTGATTATTCTATTGTCAAGTTTTTGTTCAAAACAAAATTCATAGAAACCAAGGTAAATCTCTGTCATGTTAGGGTTTGGTTGTTCAGAAAGCTAGGTTTTCTTGTATGTTTGTTCATATTTTGTTTGTTTATTAGTTTGTGTATATTCATGTATGTTGAAAACCAGCCGGACCATTAACCAGCAAGGATAAAGGCGAAGAAAATTTTGTTTAAAATTCTTAGATTTTCGGTGAGCGTTCTAGAATCACCATTCATATGTGTAAACCACCATGTTTTCATAAAATTATGGTTTTAAAATGTAACACCCCTAACTCGTATCCGTTACCAGAATAAGGTTACGGAGCATTACCAGAGTTTACAGATCAAACAGATGAAAATTTCAAACATTTCATATCTATAATATTGAAGTCATAAACCAATCAAACTCATATATACTGTCCCTTATTCGAGCCATCGAGGCCCAAAATATGCGTTAGAAACAAGTCGAGACTAATTCAGAAACTCAAAGAATTTTTCAGAATACTTTAAAAATTTTCAAAGCTGCAAGGGTCACACGGCCAATAGACACACCCATGTCTTAGGCCGTGTGGGCATTCAAAATAGGGACACACAGTCGTGTCCCAGCCCGTGTCTGTTGTAATAGCCTAAATTTAAGGTTATCGGAACAGTGATTCCGTAGCCACAAATCTGATTTAAAGATAAATTTATTTTAATTTTTTTGCATGAATATTGATATGATAGGAAAATCATATGAAAATATAGACAAAAGAATTTTACCGATTTAGTGGTTAGTTAGAAAAGGAAATTATTGAAGAAATTGGGCAAAAATAAGGTATTGATACCTCGATCTCGTAAAACCAAGTCAAAAATATTTTTATAAACATTTATGAAGTGTTAGTAATATGGTATTAAAATTTTGTTAGAAAATGTCTACGTTTGGGTAGTTAATTAAGTGAAAAGGACTAAATTGAAAAGGGTGTAAAAGTTACTAGAAGGATTAAATAGCTCAATTGTTAAATGAGGAGGGACATAAATTGCAAATAAGCCCAAAAGGAGATATTTTGGGCGGCATAAGCTGAGAAAAATCAGGAGAATTAGTGAAATAAGGGTAAAATGGGAAAATAACAAATTTTACTAACATAAAAATAGGACCAAATTGGAATCTAGAATTCTCTTCATATTTTCTTCATTATCATCAGCCAAAAATGTCCTAGGGGTTTATTCAAGCTGGTACTTCATAATTTTTTCACCAAGTGAGTTAATCCTTGCCTTTTTCTTGTAATTTTTGTGTTTCTAAGACTTTTACAACTAGGTCCTATTACTAAATTCATTAGTTTTTTATTTCATGGATGAAATTGAAAGTCACTATGGTTGAGTGCTGTAAGTTTATGATGAAATATCTTGAAATTTAAGCTTTAATTTGTTTATGAGATGATTTTATTAGGTAATTTCAATAGAAATTGATTTATAGGACCTAATTGTGAAAAAGTTTGAATTAAAGACTAGTGCTAAAATTTTGATTTCCAAAGGTTATAAAGTAGTTTAAAGTGATAGGATAAAGTGTTAATTGAGAAAAATCAGCTCAATTGAGAGGTTAATTGAGAAGGGATGAAATTATCATTTATTGAAAGCTTAGGGGAAAAATGGTAATTAACATCATGCACTAAAACAGTTTTGGACAGCAGCAGTAGTCTAACTTTGAAAAATCACCAAAAATCTTAGAGATAGAATTAGAGAATAAAATATGAAATTAAATATTATTGAGTCTAGTTTCTTTTAGAAGAAACGGTGTAAGCAATGGAATTGTAAATCATGAGATATAATAGGTTTTGTGAGACAAGGTCGGAATGATTTCGGGTTCCCCTGGTTTGAGTTTGGAAAATAATAAAAAATTGGATAAAAATAATTAGGGGCTTAAATTTATATTTTTAAAATAATTATGAGTCTATTTTCAAAATAAACAAACAAGAACATCATTCGAATCCTGTACGAGGAGATAATTAATTTTTAGTGAAGAAGGGTCAAAACTGTCAGACAGCAAAATAGAGATGACTTTAAAGAATAAATTGTACTTATTGGCTAAACAAAAAATTCTAAAAATTTTATGGTAAGAAGATATGTGAGTCTAGTTTTGAGAAAAATTAGCGGATCTTAATTTGGAGTTCTTTAGCTCAAGATATAAATAATTTAGTGACTATGACTCAATGAGACAGCTTTGAATGCACTATAAATAATAATGGAATTATAGAGAATATTACATATGAACATGAAATGTATTAGATTAATGATTAAATTTATTTATTTAAATTCAGAAAATTCAAATACGAAGCTAGGTCGAGGAAAAGAAGAAGTTTGAGATTAGTAGATTTCTGCATACGAACAAGTATCGAGGTAAGTTCGTATAACTTGAATTATATTCTTATATGCTTGAAGTGTTTGTTATTGATGTGAATATGATTTGAATGTTCATTGTATGAAAACTGATGAAACATTGATATATTTGATAAAAAAGGGGAAGAAATCCCGGTTGAATGGAAGGAAAATTCGATGGATCTCTGTAAAGGAATTGACGGTAAAAAGGATCTAGCCCGGACGGGTGATCCTATCCTGATATAGCCCTCCCGAAGAATATGTGGAAAATGGATTTAGCCCGACAGTAATCCAATTAGGGTCTAAATTTAGCTTTGGATGGTAATTTAAATCCAAGCTCATTAGAGTAATTGTCATTGCGTGATTTAGCTTTGACCGGTAATCGACAATACTCTATGAGTTTATATTACAGGATTTAGCTCGACCGTAATCCATTGTAAGGATGAGATTCATGAGTGTGCTCTCTGAAATGGAAATGTGCGCACATGAATATGAATTGATGGACTCGGATTTGTACACTAAAGTGTACCTCTGAAAATCCATCGAAATTCTGAAAAATTCAACGAGATAAATATGGAAAAATAACAAGGGAATGGAAATTATGGTATTGATGAGCTCATCAATCATGGTATATATATTATTGATACATGGAAATTATTGAACTAACTTGAATGTTGAGTTTGTGCATGTTAAGGGAATAATGCATTGAATGGATGTATGAATGTTTATTGCATTGTATTGAAAATATTAGGTAAGTATAATTCTTGTTACATGAGCTTACTAAGCACAAAGTGCTTACCCTGTTTCCTTTTCCCCTGTGTTGTAGTGTTAAGAGCTCAGAGGTTGGATTTGGTCGGAGACGCATCACACTATCAACCTCAAGATCTCGGTATATAAGGAAACTTTATTTTGGAAATCAATGGCATGTATAAGCTAGTAAAGTAAATGTTAATGTGAAATGAATGTATGGTTAGCCATTGGTATGGCTAACAAATTTTGGTTTTGGTATGTGATGAGGTTATCTTATGAATATGTTAAATCTATCTTGAAAATATGTTGAAATGGATTGGTTGTGTTGGATTGGTCTCGGTTTAAAATTGCAGGGAAGATTAGATATTTATAAAGGGGTTATATTGAGTTCAAAAAAAATTTGGGATTTTGCAAAAAATTTCTTATGGTTTCGATTTAATCCCGGTTTGGTCTCGATGTATGTTTTGGGCTTCGGAGGTCCATCCGAGGGACGTCATGACATGTTTCGATAAATGAATAGTATTTAACTCGTAATAACGAAAAATTTATTCGGTAAAATCCGGTAATGCCTCATACCCTATTTCAGCGACGAATACGGGTAGGGGGTATTACATCTGTGCCCGTGTAACTCTCTAACTTGGGTTACACGGCCAAGCCACACGCTCGTGTGCCAGACCGTGTACCCGTTCGAAACGGCAGCACATGTCTGTGTGCTAGTCGTGTGTCTTGTAACACCCCAAACCCGGTCTAAGCGTTATGACCGAATCTGGCGACGTCACATTGTAATATCCCTTACTCGTATTCGACGCCGGAATAGGGTACGAGGCATTACTAGAAGACATGCATTTGCATACGTATTAAACCAAGTTACAAAATTTCATCCGAATTAAAACTTTTAATTAATAACGTGCTTTTATAATTCTTTACAATATATCCTCGAAATATTATATTCATAACCAATAGGGCCTACGAGACCCGATATTTACTCATGTAATTCAAAGCTTCATTTCCATTTCATTCAATTCAATTTCTCATGTTCGCAATTCAAATCAATTTCTCAATCCAATATATATATTTCAATCATCTAAGAATATAATTCAAGATACACGAACTTACCAGGCTAAATTGCAGAAATACCAAAATTCAGGGATATTTTGGTAATTTTCTATTTTCCTTCAATTTCCACTCAATCTTGATATAAATTAATATTTCATTAAATTTATTAATTTAAATAATAAAAAATTCATTTCATGCAATTTGGTCACTTTTTGACATTTTACAAATTTACCCTTAAAATATTACTTTTATTCAATTTAGTCCTGAACCTAAAACATGCAAATTAGCCATTTTAATGAAAACTCATGCTAGTTGAATAATCATATATTTTCCTCCTCCTCCTCTCCATTCCACATCCTTAATGTATATAACATGCTTATATGTAACATTATCTATAATTTCACTATCATTCAAAACTGTCCACTTGAGTCATGTCACAAAATTATTTATATCTTGAGCTATGTAACTCCGAATTGAGATCCGTTAATTTTATCTAAAACTAGCCTCACATATATTCTTACTATAAAATTTTTATAATTTTTGGTTTAGCCAATAAGTACAGTTTATTCTTTAAAGTCATCCCTGTTCTGCTGTCTGACAGTTCTAACCCTTCTTCACTAAAATTAATTATCTCCTAGTACAGAATTCAGATGATGTTTTTGTTTATTTCTCTTGAAAATATACTCATTCAGGATTTTAAAAATATAAATTTAATCCCATAATTAACTTTCTACAATTTTTTATGATTTTCCAAAGTCAGAACAGGGGAACCCAGATTCATTCTGACCTTGTCTCACATAATTTCTTATATCTCATGATTTACAATTTCATATCTTACACCATTTCTTCTATGAGAAACTAGACTTAATAAGATTTAATTCCATATTTTTTTAATTCTATAATTCTATTTCCATAATTTATGGTGATTTTTCGAATTTAGCCTACTGCTGCTGTCCAAAACTGTTTTAGTACAAAATGTTGATTACTAAGTTTATAACTTCCTTATTCATTTTCTCTATAATATTTTCCATCACTTTCTCTTATTTCCTTCACTAATATATCAAGAACATAAGACTTCATTTAATGAAACTCTACTATAACATAATTTCCATGCTTTTTCAATAATAACAAACTTAAAAATATATTGAAATCTTGATGTTCTTACCTTGCCCTATTGATTTCAATCTTTAACTTGATTTTCTCTCTCCTCCAGCTTCTATTTCTTGAATCTAACTTGATATTCTAGCTCCCCATTGTCTCCTTGTTATCTTTCTCTCTTGATGGATATGAAAATTCTTTTGATTTCTAAGTGAAAATGGTGATTTTTTGGTGAAAGGACCAAATTGTAAAGAAAAGAAAGTTTCTTTCTTTCTTTCTCTTCATACGTTGGATGCATGGGAAGAAGATGAAGATTCTTCATCTTTCCTTCCATATATATACTAAATATAATAATAATAAAATAATAAAATATCATTTAAAAATCAAATTAAAATATTAATAAACTAATATTTATTTAATTAATTAATCTAAAATATCACCGACATCATCATTGCCTTCTAGATTTCTCTCTCTTCTAATTGACCATTTTGCCCTTTATAATCTTTAAAAATTTCATCCTTGAGTCATCACTTAATTTGGTAAAATTGTGATTTAGTCCCTCAAAATTCTTCACCTTTTTAATTTGGTCCTAATTCATCCATGTTCCTTAGTTTCTAAATTATTCCACCCTTAAAATATTTACACTATTGGTCCTTCAACTTTTTCTTATTTACACTTTAACCCCTCAAATTTTGAGTACTTACTCTTGGGCAACAAAACTTTCTCACTTTTGCAATTTAATCCTTTCTTGAATTAATATGTCATAATATAATTCCCAATGTTGTCATAACTCAAAATTTCTCTTTTTGTCACTTTATTTCCTTATTTTACTATCAAGGATACCTACTTTCTTACTGTAGTAATTTTCTGGGTATTACAGTAGTAATTTTCGGGATATTACATGTCTCACACAGCCAAGTCACATACCTGTATGTCTGGCCGTGTGGACCTAAAATGTGCTTTAGACAACAATTTTACCATACCCTACATACTTAGCATTAAACAATTCAAAAATCATTCATTTAACTTGTTCAAAACATGATCAAACACATTCAAAACATGCCAAAACAATCATTCTAGGTGCCTAACCAATGTACCCTCATTGGTACCACATTTATATCATCAAAACATTATTCAAATCCAAATTATAAACATATCAATTTCAGTCCATTTTGCCTAGTTCGTAAGCACTTAAACACCAATTTAATTTCACATGCACATACCTAGATTTGATTCAAGTTATCATGCCATAATATGGCTTAAAACACAAACACATGTTTATATATATATCCCAAACCAATATTAAACTTATAACCTCATTTGCAGTCAATCCACAAAATAACTATTATTTAAACACCCTAGGTACATGCCAGCACAAAAGATAGACATCACCACATTTGAGTTCGGGATCGTTGTTGGATGCTGAATTGCCAATCAAAAAAGAAGTATCTAACCTGCTCACGAAAAAACAAAATCGTACACTGAGTAAAACTCAGTGGTATTTCTATAATCCGAATATATAAAGACAAGATAATATAATACGCACAATTGAATTTTAAGCACATATTAATGTCCAGTATCATGACTATCACATGCTATCATATTTTATTTGTTAAAAAATGTCCCAATTCACACAATTGCTATATAAATAGTTATTCACATATCAAACCACATTTATTTATACAATGGCATTAACCATTCAATACTCAACTCATGAATATATCATTTCATACCATACTTAATTCTCATCACTTGCTATATAATAGCTTTTCACAATTTGATCTACATATCATTTAAACAATAACATGATCCATTCCATATCCAATTCATGATTACATAACTCATGTACCTCATTTTCATGTTTCAAATCACTATCCATTTTCAATTCACATACAATATCATCCAATATCAATCATAGTACCGTTTTATTTTATTACCCCTATTAACATGACTCGGACTCGGACGGATACACAGATTTAACCAACACACCAGTTTGGCACCCAGTTCCTCATTGGATAAATTTGAAGAAGTAACTGGGCCCAGCACCATATAAATTTGACACCCAGTGTCTCATCGGTTAAACCGAAGTAAATTGGCACCTAGTGCCTCATCGACTCGAAGTTGAAGAAATCTTTAAACTCTTCATATCCTATGGCATGCCATCTATATCCGACTCAGCCCGATATAGTTAATAGGGTTCCAATTCACTTTCCAAATACAATCAATATCCAATTATCATGTTTGCATATATATATATATTCATAATATATATATATATCAATTCAATCCAATTCAATCAACTTAATTCAATTCAATATCGAAGTACCAAATATATTTTTCATATAATCCCATATACATATGAAATCAATTCAATAGTCAAAGTTCCAAACACTCACCTCAACCACTTACCATATACATTAAATCAAAATACAACAATTAACAACTAGGCTTGGATTATAGAAATACAAACCAGGAATTTCAAGATATTCGACGTCGACTTTATCTTTTCCCTTTTTAGTCGAGGATTCCGATATGACGTTAGCTACGGAATTAAAACAATTAAAATTTATCAATATAACACAATTAAATTTCATATTGAATATTTAAATTTTTACTCAATATTTGCCTAAATTTCAATTTAGTCCCTAAACCGAGACTAATTTTTATTCTTCACATTTAATTCTATATTTTCATACAAATTCCACTTTAAACTAAATTTAACTCTCTATTTTCACTTAAATCCATAAATTTAATTTTTTCACAATTTAGTCCCTATTACTCAATATTTACAATTTATTCTACAATTGAATCCTTTTTCATTTCTAGCTTAAAATCTATCAATTTAATCTTTAATGCTAAAATTATTCAACATTAACAACCTTTAAAAACTCAATCAATGCTAAAATTTCAACATGGTTCGGGTAATACTTAACACCGGGATTTCAAAAACATAAAGATTACATGAAAAATGGACTAAATTAACTAACCAATTGAACTTGGAAAGTTTGAAACCCCTAAGCTTGCATCTGTTTCTTTCCCTTTTCTTTCTTGTTCTTTCTTTCTTTTGTTTAACTTTCTATTTCTTTTTCTTTTGCTTATTTTTTATCATTATATAATATATATTTACTTAAATATTAAGTAAACATATTATAATGTATATTTTAACTTTAGTTATTATAATATATATAATAAATTTACACCTAATTTATACCTAATGTTGTCCTACTAAAGAAACAATGGTATAATTGCCTCTTTAGTCCCTTTAATTATTCTTTAATCTATAATTCAACTTTCACTCTATATGCAATTTAGTCCTTATACCTAATTACTCTTAATTCGAGCAAATTCACTTAACCGAAACCTAATTAACTACACAACTAGCTTCGTAAATATTTTTAATAAGTATTTACGAGTTTGATTTACGATAAAGGAGTCCTGGAATGTACTTTCTGACACCCTTGACTATCAGGTCGTTACATATAAGAGTGTTCAGTGTTCGGTACTGTGTGCGAACTGTTATATTGTCCAATAACTTTGGGATTTAAACTCAGTCCCAAGAGTAAGCTTTTCTATAAAACTCTTTTTTCAAGTCCTGAGACTCTGTTTTCAAGTATGTGTGCTCCTATATGAGCCTATGTTTTAAGATATGTTTTAAAAGTACAATTTTATAAACTGTGTTTTACGAGCTTTTGTGCAAGCACTATATGAACAAGTGCTTATATGTTGGATATAATGGCATGCCATAGGATTGTTAGTACTCACCTATAAGCTTTGTGATTTGAGCGTTGAGGCCCTGAGACATGTGGAGAGATAAGGGAATGTCGAGCTATGCGCCATTCACAAGGACATGTTGGCGTACATGAGAGTGTTTAGCTTATCGATACACTTATGGGACATGTTAAGGACTCTCTAAGTCACAAGTAAAATGCTATAAGGAGGTTTGCTTCTCTAACAAAAGACAAGTGCAAGTGTTATGAACACGTTTTGTGAAACTGTTGTTAACAGTACAAGTATAATAATAAGAACAAGCACAAGCACAAGTACATTTTATGTTTTAAGTTTTCTTTTTAGAAACAAGACAAATTTTTAAGTATGATTTTCAACAAACACATCTGAATCTGTTTACAAACTTATATGTTTTCTGGCAAGCAAGTTTTGCGAATTGGGTCTCGCACCTTCACGATGAACCCAGCACGCGAAACGATTTTCAAACTAAGTTCCCTTATATTTTAAACTTTGTATTTTAGGCATACTCTGATGTTTTCTGAATATTCATTGAGTTCTCAATGAACTCACCCACTCTTCTCTTACTTCGTAGGAACGTAGGTTGCAAATGGCAGTGGCGAGGTGCCTGACCTGGGCGAGGCTAATCCCTGAACAGATATTTGTGAACCTGGAAAAAAGGCGATGGGATTATTTATGTGGGCTTAGTTTTATTATAGTTGTTAATGTTATTAAAACTATTTCTCTAAAGTTTAATTTTATTTCTAGGAAACCTTGAATTAAACCCTTGTTAAATTTTTCTTTTCAGTACGAATAAATTTTAATGTTCATTATTCCTCTTTTCATACGTGTCATGTTATATTCTTTTAATTTTGCCAAAGTATGTCTTAATACTAAATGCGAGTCAATTGGATTGTGAAATACTATTTCATACAACCTTTGAATGTTGCGACCCACAACATGCATGTGAACCCTTAAGAGTGATAATCTTACTATTTAGTGACCCCTATAAAAAGTATAAAAACCCTTGCATGAACGCCTCTTTTTGTTGCGATGCTTGTTTTGTACCCGAACTCATGATGTTTGTTTATATGCGAACTTATGTAGTATGCGAACCTCTGATATTTTGTGAACTCGTGTTATTATGCGAACTCATGTTTTATGTTGTTATGAGAACCTATGTTGCCATGCGAACCTTAATAATAACTTATATGTACTTGTATTTATGTTTGAGTATACGTACCCTAAAATTCCCTATTTATTTCTTTCATGCGAACCTTTAAGTTTCACTGTTTAGGTGACATGCAAATCTTTCCTCTGTTTATTTTTGTAAGTTCGCATGATTTACATTCTATGTATAATTTAATTCCGCTGTTGTGTTATAACTTAGCACATTATATGTTGTATATACATGATCTGTTGGAGTTTAGGTTTGGAGTTAATGAAGAGTCACTCCGGTGGCTAATGTAGCTCTCCAAATTTGAGTCAAACCAATTTGGCCGGGTTTGGGGTGTTACATTTTTGGCCGACTCACCACATCCATCATCCTCGTATTTCTGGCCGAGTCGCCACACCTATCATCTTTATGTTTCTGGCCAAGTCGCCATATGCGTCATCCTTATATTTTTGGTTGGGCCGCCACATCCGTCATTCTCATGTTTCTGGTTGGGTTGCCACATTCGTCATCCTTATATTTTTATCGGTCACCACACTCATCATCCTCGTATTTCTAGTCGAATCACTACACCCATCATTATTATATTTCTGGCCAGGTTGCCATACTCGCCATCCTTGTGTTATGTTCATGGTCGCATTGTTGTGCCTATTATCCTATGAGTTACCCTTCATAAGCCCTCCCCTATGTGCAGAGGCGTTATCTTTCATTAACTGTTTATGTAATTTCATGTTACGAAAGCCTACGGTAGTATGATCGACCTCTAAATTAGGTTAACAAATAAACTTTATAACTACGAGCACTCGCACTTTATTTCTCTAGATTAACAATTATTTTGAAACCAACATTATAATACCACATTCCATAAGCACTTGTTCAATATTTCTCATAAAAACTCAAGCAAAAGTTACATTTGTTACCATTATTTATAATAATGAATAGTCATTCTATGCACATTTTAATGGATATTATACATTTCTTAAGTCTAACGGATAGTACACATTTCTTACGTTTTATATCACCAAAGAATAATATGCATTTCTTACGTTTCATATTACCACTAAATGGGTCACGTCTCTTAATTTTATATTATCAACCGATGGCTTGAACCTCCTTTATTTTACAATTCCAATAATCACATTCGTGATATACATACAACAAGTTTCCATTACATAAATCTAGATCATTTAATTGACAAATGCACCACTAGGTTATACATTATACATTTTTGGATTGTCGAGTCAAAGCATACTAACTGCTAAATCACAAAGCAAAATTTATACAAGTCAACTATGTATAGAAATACAATTCGTGAAAATATTATTAAAAAGGGTGTGTACGAGTTCCAATAGCCTCACAAGGCATCGTATATCCTTGGGTCATCGAGCCTATAATTTTACCATATATCTTTTACTTTATTTGCTACAACTACCACCCGTAAGGGGTAGCCTATAGATAGTCTTGAGGCACGATCACTTTATAACATACCTCTTGACTTGGGGGGACTATTGTTATACTACCACCCAACTGTGACACATGGCAACATGAAAAACAACCGAAGAGATACCCACAAATAACCCTCCACCTTGTATCATCTAGATGGTCAATCAATGATCGACTACTTACCTACCTCATACCCCCTACGATAAGAACCATTGGTCCTTAACCACCCGAGTGGGTCCTCTGTTAAGCCATCTGCTGTAACGGATACACATTTCTTAAAAAGAAGACCACTCGTGAATCATTGTACTCTTCATCGAATCCCTACCTTATCTTAAACCCAATTTGGGCCTCCATTGGGTCCTCATCTCTCATATAAATACCCTAATAAACTACTTAATAGAGGGATACCTCTCCACACACACAAAACCCTAACACACTAAAATTCTATCTGATGCAATCCCGGCCGCATCATGTTACAACACAACTCGATGCAACCGAGATTGGCCCAAACTCGAGGGGCCCAAGTGCAAAATGAAGCTTTTAATTTTAGTTTGTTAATTTGGTTTCTAGAATAAAGACTTTGATTTATTTATTTTAGTTACTTTAGTTATTATAATATGAGTCTTTAATTATGTCTTGTTTATTAAATGCATCTTTAATTAATGTCTTGCATTATTGATCTACATCTTTTAATTATGACATGCATTATCTGCATTTAATAAAGTCATGCATTATGTTACTCTCATGTTAGTTAAGATTGCATCATAAATTATGTCATGCATTATGTAACTCCCATGTTAATTAAAGTTTGCATCTTTTAATGAAGTCATGCATTAAGTAATTCAATGTTCATTTAGTTTACATCTTAATTAAACCAAGCATTTAAGCATCTTAGTTGTTAAATATGTTTGAATTTGTTTATATTTAATTTGGCTGTTGCTTTTTAATGCATAAGTTATAGTGTGTTTAATTTTTCTTAAATAAATTGATTGTGTGATTGTTGTAGGAAAGACCAAAAGGCTGGTCACATATTTAAAGCTACAATAGGGTTGTTCGTTTGCCAAGAAGAATTAATTGCTGTCACATTGAATTGGTTGTCCAATTTTGGCATAAAAGAGTGTGCATTTGGTCACTTAATTACTGGTGCATATTTGGAACGTTTTTGGGGGATATTGAAGCACTCAAAGCTCATTATGGTGACTTTTCAAATGGACAAAAAGTGACTCTTCAAGTTTGATCGGTTTCATGCACTCAAAGCTAGTTATGGTGCCAATTAAAGAGATGAATACATAAACATTAAGGCATTTGGTTAAGGGGAAAATGAAGGGATATCAAACAACACATTTAAAGGACCATTAAGCCTTCATTAAGTGAAAAGGCATGACTTTTCAGCTATGCATGAATCAAGTGAAAGGACATGACTCTTTGGTTGTCCATTAAGAGTTATAACCAAATTTAAATATTTTAATAACTTTAGTTAAATGCTGAAGGTGAAAGATCACTAATAGGCATTTTAACAGTTAAAGTAACGCCTATAAATAGATTGTAAGAAGACATTATTTTGGTTAGACAATACACTTTGACATTTTATGAATTTTAATTCATTTGTGAGTTTATTCAACTCTCTAATTCGTTTAAGACTCAAGCTGACTTATCTAGCATAGCTAGTGACGTCTTCCTTGTTTCTTTGAACTTATCACTCAAATCCGAGTGTGGTGTTCACCCCTTTTGATGCCTTTGGTTCCTAACTCTCTATAGTTAGCGGGTCAAGGTCCTTTGTCTCTTTTCTAGCATCTTAAGTGATTTATAAGTTTTGGGTCAATACTCTTAATAGTATTGGTTCTTTTCCTTAAGCTCAACTATCCATTCTATCCAACATTCTGATTTGTTTACTTCAAACCTTAGCCAAATTTTCACTATCATTCACTTAGTCATTTCAATCATCAATTCATTTAGCCAAATTCCTTCAAACTTTGAATTGAACGAAGCTTCTCCATTTTACGATCGGGCACATCTACGACTCGAATCACAACCCATGAGATGAGTTCGTATCACTATCCATTTTCTGCTTAATTCACTTCACTTTTTTTGGCTTTTAGTCCTAGAGTGGTGAACCTTCTTTGACACTGCCCCCTCTCCTCCTTTATCTCCGTTGATATCGTGTATCAATGTGTTGTCACCATATTTGTTTGTGATTGGGATGGAGCAATAGGTCCACTGTCTTCACACAACAGTATATGATGGATGGTGGAATCCAATTCACTTATTTAGAGATGGCCCCTTATCTTAAATCTTTTCTTTGTTAATAATTTTATCTTATTTTGCAAAGTTGATTTGAAGCAATCAAATTTAATCAATCATATTATTCACTAATTCAACTTTGTTTCAAGTCACAAGATCAATGCCCAAAGGACTTAAAGTTGTTTTCTCTTTAAACACGTGTGAATCATTGAAGAGTCAAGTTACAAGCAAGTTGGGTTTTCAACAAACAGAAGATTTGGGAAAATATTTAAGGATTCCTCTATTCCAATAACAAATGCCGATACCAATTCATTTTTGACAAAGTTTGGAATCATTGTGGAGTCATGTTACAAGCAAGTTGGGTTTTCAACAGACAGAAGATTTGGGAAAATATTTAAGGATTCCTGTGTACCGATAACAAATGCCAATACCTTTGTTAGTGGCAAGAAGATTTACTCGGTAGAAGTCAATTCTATTAGCTATTGTAGAAGTCAATTCTATTAGCTATTCTTAGGGTGGGTTTGGATAGGCAATTAAGTACGGTGTAGTACGTTTAGCTTATTTTTTGTCTCACGTTACAGTATCGCTACAGTTTTTAATCTCACCGTCACCTCTGTTTTTACACGGATCGTAGATAAACACATAGCCCATCCAAACTCACCCTTAATTACTTCGTGCTGTCGGTATACGCAATGAGAATAAGAAGATAGCTGGAAGCTTTAATTGAGGTTCTACTAATGGATTCCGCAAAATTCTGCTTGTTCAATGGGATAAGTGTTGCCTACCCACTGTGAATGTGGGTCTCCATGTTAGAAGCTGGGAATCCTGATGTTTTCTAGGTGCAAGTTTTGCGCAATAAATACAAGTTGGGTGCTGGTTGCCCTAAGAACTTTATTCGCACTAACTCCTCCTTTGTTTGGCGCTCCCTTTCTTCGGGATTATATTAGTTGGAAGTTACGAGATGGTACATGGGGTATCGTAGATAGGTCCTTTAAAGGATCTTTGTTTATTTCCTTGGGAGATGGATGAGGATGCATCATTAGCCTCAATGGTTAATATAGATAGGAGTTGGAAGTGGGATTATTTTGTGCATTATGCAAGCATTCAAACACCAAATCTGATGGCTCGTTTAGATACCCTGTGAGTGGCAACACCAAATCTGATGGCTCGTTTAGATACCCTGTGAGTGGCGATGAGTACCAATTCTAGATTCTCTGTAGCAGGCGTTTACAAGCTGCTTTCTCTTGAAACACAAATTCGAAAATATCGTACAAGGAGATTTAAAAGGGGATGCCCACTGCCATATTTTCGGGAACACTCAACAAACAAACTTTACATGATCTAAGAGACTGCCGCTCCACTGCAACCATCATCGGAGCTCACTTTCTGGTGGTGGTTACTTTGGAAACAAAGGAATTAATATGATAATTTTTGTGTTGGAACAAAATATTGATTGAAGGCCTTACGTAGTTGGGCAAGGCAAATTAAGGCTACGATTCTCATGGGGGTAGCCAAGCAAGTTGGGTGGTCTCCTCCGAAGGCAGGTTGGGTAAAGTTAAACAAAGACCAACCATGGAGGTCAGTGGATTTCGGGCTATTATCCATCGCTTGGGAGGTAGTCTATAATCGTATAATTCTTTGGTCGTCACCTTATATAACTATTTCTTGCAAAATTAGAAAGTAGCCTTTATTTTTTTTATTCATCAAGATTACATTTGCGAGATGACAAATTTTCCACGAAAATCACAGGTTAGAACCAACTAAAATCTCGTAAAACACAAACAAAATTACCCTAAAACTCACTCAGCCGAAGGCGAAAAGTGAAGCAATTCCTTGGAATGAAGCCAAGGTTTCACCACAACCACCGATTCAAACGTCTTGCTAAGCTTATTCTCCATTGCTTCGATCTTGAGATAGTATTTTATCCCCGAAACCACCTGTTTTTGCGCCTCTAAAACCCGAGAAAAAACCAACTCCGCCCGTCTTCCGTTACTACTACTTACAAATCCCCGCCACCGCCCCAGGCCGTGGCTCCGGTTATATTCTTCCACCGCGAACCTCCCCAGCTCTTGTACCTCCTCGTTGGTCTTCACGTCGGTTATCTCCGTTCTCCCTCCCACCATCCTTCCGTAACCTTCAACCGCGGTGAAACACAGTGTTATTAGTAACAACAAAGAAATAACCATCAGATCAGCTTTCGCCATCTTTGTGGTGCTTCAGTTTTTTTTCTTTTTTAAAGATTTCGAAAGGTGCGTAATCAATGTATTTATATATAGAGAAAATTGAGAGAAGAAAAGCGATTGGGGTATGAATAAGGATTGTTCCACACGCAACTTAAGGTGATGGTGATCAAATGCAAGATTTAATAGTTCCTCCCATAGCCGTTACGCTACCAATGTAAATTATAAATGCCACACAACCAACTCGACCATTTAAAAAATTAAAATTTTTTATATTAATTTAAATAAAAAAATATAATGGTCGATTTAGTCTTAATATTTACATTTTGATCTTTAATCTTTAAAATTTAATTAAATCATTTATAATTGGATAGAAAATTAACTAAATTGTTAAATTTTTAATGGCATTGATATAATTACTTACATGACAGTTTATATATAATTCATAAAAACTAAATAAAATATTTTAAAAATTAAAAATTTTAAAAATCTCATAAATTTTATTTATATTTATATTGGTAATGAAGTATATATAGTATATCACATGAGTTTTCAAATCAAAACTATTAAAATTAAAAGTTAATCAATTTTTATTTAAAATAAATAATTAAATTAAATTTTAAAATTGAGAATTAAAATATCTAAAAATAATAAAAATCAGATCAAAAGTTATATTTATCTTTTATGCCAATAATAAAATACTCGCAATTATATTTTTAAAAAAAATTCAAATGGTGTGGATGGAAGTACTTCATCTAAAATTCAAATTTATGGAATGGAAGGGCAGGCAGAAGCATGAACGTCGTGCCGCGTATACTAAACATAGGCAAGGGAACATGAAAATCCTGAGTATTTCAGACCCAATTCTAAGCGTTTTCGTTTTTTTTTTTGTTAAAGAGATGTTGTCGTGTACTGGTTTTTAAACTGGAAAAGAAGAATGGACGCAACGTGGGAGGCATCTGTTCTTATCGTCTCGGGCATTGTTGAATTAGGTGCTGGGTGGCAATGAAGCACAATGACACCTGGTTTTCTTTTCGACAAGTGTCCTTTTTGCCAACCATCCTCTCTGCTCATTCTTTATGTCAATCCTCTTAATTACTTGGTTTTAAGAATTCGTGGTTTTTTCATTTTAGTATTACAAATTATTCAACAGTGTTTTTGGAGCAAACAGTACTTCTGAAGGTGACAGTGGGTGGTAAATTGACCTCCAACTCGTTCAAATTTGGTTTCTAGCATATCCTCCTATACATAACCCTCAACTTAATTTCACAGTTTTCAAAAACCTGTATTTTCTTCAGTCCTCAAATAATAATTTAATTTCTTTTAATAAGATTTATCATTTTTAGTATTTATTACATCATTTTCGCTTCACCCACGAGGTGTGGCACTATTGACTTCACTTTCTATGACAACCATCATTTGTTTCAGCATACGGTATGAATAAAAGATATTATAGGAATACTTTCAAACTTTGATAAAAAAATTTCTTTTAATAAAATACTTATTTCGCTGCATGATAATATTCTTTAAATCAAATTTGGAAGATTACTAATTTACCAATAAATATAAAAATAAAATAGAATATTTACAGAACTAAATCGATTGAATAAAAAATGATGGGAATAAGTAAATTTTTGAAAAACGTTTCCAACTGAAGCTTTTTAGATGATACGCAACAAAGTGCTTTTAGTTGGAAGTTCTTTCTATCATTTTTCAGTAAAAGTGTTTCCAGCAGGAAGCAATTTTCCCCCAGCGATCACCTAGGCTATTTAATTAGTCGTCCCCCCAATGGTAAAATGATTTATCCTATAAAACCCCCCATTTCATTTTTTTTCTAATTCAATCTCAACTCTCTCTCATATTATCAATTTTCTCTCAAAACCCAATTAAATTCTCTAAAGTTTTTTTGCTCTCTCAATTTTCTAGAAAATCAGCCACCACTCTAATATTAAGAAGGCAAAAAAAATTAATAACTAATATTTCATCCCTGTATAGTAGACAGAGTTTCAATTATGAATCCAATTCAATTTTTCGGGATTGGAATATACGATTGGTGTAAAAATACAATTTCTTTTAATTTTGGATTAAATTATTATTTAGCATCTCAAAAAATTATTACAAAATAATTAATTAAAAATCTCAAAAAAATCCCTAAACCCTACTTTAAATAAACAAAACCCTAACACTAAACCCTAATTTAAATAAACAAAACCCTAACACTTAAAAAAACGACACTGGAAAATTAGGGGAAAAGAGCTTCCTGTTGGAAGCGCTTTTGTTGAAAAATGGAAGAAAGAGCTTCCACTTGGAAGCACTTTTCTGTGTATCACATGAAAAAGCTTCCAGCTGGAAGCGTTTTTAAAAAATTAGCCCATTCCTGTCATTTTTCATTTAATCGGCCTAGTCCCGTAAATATTTTGTTTTTTTGGCATTTAATGGTAAATTAGTCTTGGAAAAATTTTAAAAAATTTAATTATACTTATAAATTATTTCGGGTCTTTAAAAATATATATGGACATATTTAAATTATAAAACAAGTATTCAAAGTTTTCTAGATTAAAAGGTTGAAAGACACGGGAGTTTTGCTAAAGATTAAAATTTAAGAATATTTTTATAAAATTATTAATCTAATCTTTGAACAATTAAAAGATTTTAGAGACCATTTAAATCATTTTGAAGTTGTTCGGGATGATTGACCGCGTTCCAATGTGCGTGTACTGGGACTTAGAATATTGCAATTAAATATATGTATGAATATGTACGGTGTCTGCAAATGTACATGTCAAATTTTAATATAGAGAATTTTACAATGAAATACTGAAAGCATGTCAAGAATCGTACCCAAGGGAGGTCTGTCTAAATTGAATTAACAATAAATACTAGCATACTAAGCTAAGTCTAGGTAGCTACTACTCTACTGGTCATATTACAGCTAAATGCTAAAATTGGGGTTTGAATGCAAAAATGACTAAATTACATAACTAACAAGCAGAGTAGTAGAAGATTGATCAATGTCCATTGTTGTGATTAATCTAAAATTAGGGATTTCTAGCAATTAACTAATAATTAATTTAATTAATATCTTTCAGCCTATAATTAAATTAATTAATCGACTTAGCCCACTTATCTTTCAACCTGATGGAACTAAACTGGGCTAGATTAATTATCTTTTAAGAAATGCTAATGATATTCCTGCTGCTACCCAGAGATCTGCCCCTAAGCTAGAGGTCGAAGAATTGATCGTGGTGGTTCAGTTGCAAAGAGTAGTCAATGAAGAGAAGTTGATTCAGTAGTACATCTTCCCCATAACATTTCAGGTAAATTTGGGGACAAAATTTCTTAAGGGGGAGAATTGTAACAACCCAAAAATCAGTGGTGTTAGAAAATGCAGTTTTGAGACCATTTTTCTGTAAACCTAATCTGTAAATATTAAATTAAAATATTTATGGAGTTAGTATAAAAGAATATTAAAGTTTGGTTCTTCAATTTTGCATATTAATTGCTTAACTAAGGTACAAGGACTAAATTGTAAAATTATTATCACTATAGATTTTAATTAGCCAAAGACTTAGAGACTTAAATTGTAATTAACTAAAGGTCCAAAATGGTAATTAAACCATTTTTATGAGTTAGTGGCATTTGATGACATCTCTCACTTATGTTAATTAAGGTTAGTTTATTATTAATTAAACCATTTTAAACTTGCTTAATTATGCCTTAATTAAACTATATAAGACAAAACAAAGAAAAGTCATAATCTTGTTTTCGTCTTCTTCGTTGGTGTCGTAAGTAAAAGAATGAAAATTCCTTTGGAGAGTTCAAACATCTTGCCCTTGATTAGGTAAAATTTCTAAGTCATTTTCTTGTAATTTTTATGTTTTTGAGTTTATGGGTGCTTGATTTAGTTGGTCTATGTACCAATTTGTAAAACTATTAAAGTTTTTGAAAGTTTTCATCATTGATTTCTTGAAGAAATTAATGTTAAATCGATATATTTTAAGCTTAGATTATGAAAAATGACTAAATTGTAAAGTTTAATTGTTAGTTTTGTTTATAAGAACAAAATTGAATGTAACGCCCCAAAGTTTGTATATTTGTTTCCGTGTATTTATGACACAACTGTGTATTTGCTTCAGTGGTTAAGTGCTCTAAGTGTGTGTGTGGGGTCTTAAATTCAAGCTTTATCTTGGGAAAATTTTTGTATTTTTGTGAACAAAGCCTTATCACCAGTCAGTAGGCTTATAATTAAATGTTGATAAAATATGTCAGAATAGGTCTGCTGGTCTGGTGGTTAAGTAGAGAGCTAAGGAGCAAGAGGTCTAAAGTTTGAACCCGTGCTTGTGCAAATGGGATTTGTTTTTGCTGGTGTGCCATATAGGAGTTTGAGCTGTGGTAAAATGCTGAGTGTTTGAGATGTGTGGGGAAATAATGGATGGTTAAGGAGTGTTTGAGGGGTGTGGGGAAGTGTGGGAGCGAATTTAGGGGTAAGTGGGAGGAAATTAGGGTATTATGGGAAAAATATCCAAAATCTAATAATTTTCTTTTCTTTTTGAAAAAAAGAGAGAATCAATTTTCTCTCCATCTTCTTGATGATTTCTTTCCCCATCTCTACCGTTTTCATTCCTCAAGTCCTCCTATTACCACCAAATTCCGCTTCTCTCCCCCACCATTGGCGTTTCTTTTTGTTTTTCCTGGCTTTAATCATTCGTTTGGGGCAACCTTCGTTTCTGTCTGTTCGGTAAGTGAAATAAGGTGGTATTGGTTTTCTTCTCAACTTTATATTTCTTCCCTTCTTGCTGAAAGTCTCTTAATGTTTCCCTATTTTTTTCCCTAGCTAAACCTTCGCCTTGCTGCCTTTCCCTTTTCCGGTCCTTTTTATTTCTACTCCCTTCCTGCGCATCGTTTTCTTCGCGTTTCTGGTAAGTTTAGTTTTGATTAACTTTAAACTAGGATTTGGGGCAAGTGTTAATATGGATTCTTTTGGTTTAGGGGTTTATCGAATGGTTGTTTTTTACTAGCCAATGTTCTAAAGACGGGAAATTCCTGCCACTCGATATAAGGTAATGGCTTATCGCTCGAAAGATGATCACTTTGCTTCTAGATTTAGATAAATTTGATGGTTTAAATGATTAACCCAGTGTTTATTTTTGATTTTAGGTATAGGTGTGCTCAGGAGTTTTTGGACATCAAAATTGAAGTAGGTGTGTAACCGGAACACTGTAAACGGAAAACAGTGAAAATTTAAAAAGTGAGGTTGTCGACGCCACATGGACGTGTGGCCATTCGTGTGATCAAACACGAGTATGTGATTGACGAGGCTGGCCGTATGCGATACACGGGTCGGACCAAATTGGGCCGTGTGGGCCATGCTGGTATGTGGGCCCATAAGGATAAACCATACAGGCGTGTGTGATTTTTGGGTCAGGCCATGTGGTCTACACGGCCAAGGCCAATTTGAGCCATGTGGGCCACATGTGCGTGTGGGCCCACACGGGCGAACAACATGAGCTTGTAGGCCCATTTTCACTGTTTAATTGCTAAGGTTGCATGGGTCGCCCGAGTCGACTATGGACCTACTGTAGGGTCGGTAAGCTTACCTAGACCCCTAATTGACTGAAATGACTGTATGACTAATATGATTAAGCATGATGATGACCCACTGATTTGATACTGTATGCCCGGTCTACATGCATGATATTATGTATAACATGTCATATTTGTATATTGCATTGCATTGGGTTGGGGATTATAATGTTCGGAAGAAGTGTATTGAAAGGCCTCGAGCCTAATTTATTGGCAGCTCAACTGCAAACTACTGTCTAGTGCCGCAATCGGTACTTTTTAGAGTGTAGGGATGGGTGGGTTGATTATATCCGCACATGGAGTGTAGGGTTGGATGAAGATGGTGTGTAGAGGCTGACTGGGTAGAATTTTGTGACTGTATATCTGGTACTGTACTGATTACTGATACTATAATGGGCCAAGGCCCTAATGCATGACTGCTTTTATATGAAATGGGCTAATGCCCAAACTGAAACTGAATCTGGTGCCGAAAGGGCTTAAGCCCAGACTGTGACTGCATTTTGTCTGTTTGTTCTATATGGGGAATTATACACTGAGTTTTCGTAAACTCACCCTTCTAATTTATCTGTGCAGGTAATCCCTAAGCTTGGGTGGATCGGTGCAGCGGAGGACTCAGCGGTGGCCACACAACCTTATATGACTCTGTTTTGTACTTAATTATGATTTTAAATTTTATTTGGGAATTTTATTGTAAATATGGCCTCTATGGATTTTTCTTAAATTTGGGATTTTTATTAGCTGTGGATTATAACCCTTAGTTTTAGGATAACTCGAGTTTTCAAAAGAACCAAACGTTTTAACAAAATACTCACGATTACGTAATCTGTTTTAAAAAGCTTTCACATAGATTAAATGTTTTGAAAGCTTTCGAATGATTAATTAACACGATATTAGAATTAATAAATAATAATGAAAGAACTTTAAATGGAAAATGTATTTAGCAAAGTTACGGTTTCCCAACACAAGCTACGAATTTCAAACACACTACCATGTGACATCGCCAAATTCGGCCACAACGTCCAGACCGAGTTTGGGGTGTTACATTGAATAGAATGTAAAATCAATAGTAGAAATAAGAAATAGGAGGTCCCTATTGAGTAATTATTGTGAATCAAATTTTAATTTGAGGGTCTAAATCGAAAGTTATGCTTAGGGACTAAATTAAATAAATTAAAAAATATGTATGACTTTGTAATCGAATGTGATTTTGATGGAATTTGATATTATATTATTGTTGAATTATTGTTCATAATTAAAAACGACACATGACCATCGAAAGGGAAAGGAAATGCAAGAGCTAATGACAAGTAACGTTAGCTTTCGATTTGTATCTCTATGAGCCAAGACCAAACTAGTTACTTCATATTCATGATATATTGCATTATATATCATTTAGGTAAGTTATTAATGGTTATTGAGTTGGAATACTATGGTTAAAATTGAATATCGAGACAAGGACGTTGTATGACTTATCTGATATAGGAAATTTGTATGAAATTGAGTTGAATCATGTTATATTAGATGATGAATTTAGAATGATGGGATGTGAATTGAACTATGTGATGAAATTATAAATTGGTTACTCTATTAAACGTATAGGTCTATACTTTGGTCTAGCTGATGATGCACTTCCGTGCCAGTATGTTTTCTTAGATACATTAGGTGATGCACTTACGTACTAGTGTGATTGCTTTGATTTATCCGATGATACACTATATGTGCCAATATAATTGTTTCGGCTTGTCTAATGATGCATTATGAGTGATAATATACATTTTTCGATACATCCGATGATGCGCTATGTATGTCAGTATAATTGTTTCGACTTGTCCGATGATGCACTATGAGGTCAATATACATTCTTCGGTATATCCGATGATGCACTATGCATGCCAGTATAATTTCTTCAGCTTGTTTGATGATACACTATGAGTGCCAGTATACATTGTTCGGTACATCTGATGATGCACTATGCGTGCCAATATATTTCCTTCAGTTTATCTGATGATGCATTGTAGTGCCATTTTGGGATGCAAATTAGCTAATCTAAGTATCCGTCTTGAAAATATGTGTCAGGTTAATAGAATTATATTAATGTGATTTAGCTATAGGGTAGATTGGATATGAAATGTGAATTTATTTAGTATAGTTGCATACTTATGAAATGTGATATGTGATAGTATATAAAAGATCATGCAACGTGAGTAAAAAATGAGCCCTTAAGGTCGATTAAGTATTTACGAGCCAATAGAATCGAAAATGATTGAATTGATGAGATGGATTTGAATATGTAAATTGTTGAATGTATATATATATGAGTATATGTTTATGGAATGAAATATGTGGAAAATGGTTAGATAAGTGTAATAAAGTAAGATATGCAATAACCAAATGAATTGATTATTTTCATTTGAATAACATTTATGTTATATTGACTTGAGTTATAAAAATTCCACTGAGCTTTATGGTCTGTTCTTCCATGCACAGGTTAGGTTCCAATCAAGATCTTGAGTATCGACTTCAACATCCAATCAAAATCCCAAACTCAATAATGTTTGTATAGATTATCTTTGTTGGTTTTATGGCATGTACCTAGGTTGATCCTATTTTGATACTAAACTCTGTTTATTTTCACTTTTGACAATAAAGGTTATTGTGTGTATCTAGTAGGTTGTATATAAGTTGCAAATGGATTTAAATATGGTGTGAATTGATTTGAAATGTTGCAAATATTGATGAATTTAGTGAATTAGGTAAGAATGAAAATGATTTGAATGTTTAGTATTGGATACATAGTTGTAGATGATATGGTATTTGCCTAATGTTAGAAAAGGCATTGGGTTGCATAAATTAATGTGAATATATTGCAAACATAAGGTGATTATGATGACTATGTGTTTATAAATTAGTTTGGAAAATTGCAGGATGTTAAACACAGAGAATTTGTAGAAATAGTATGTGACTTCGTGACGAGAAATGACCTATAATGTAACGGCAAGACCAGGAACCTTGTTTTTCTGGCAAGACCAAAATAGTATGTCATGTCGTGACAAGGAAATCCTTCACGTCACAACGTCAATCTTTTAATTTGAAACTTTTACAATTCAGTCCTGATTCGATTTCAGGTTAACTTTAAAGCTTTTGTAGGCTCTTATAACACCATGGAATGATTATTTATTGTATTGTTTGTTTATAGTTCTTTTGTTTGTATGCTTAAGAAAGTGAATCATATTATATTTTGTCGTAGTTACTGCAACAACGAATGTGGCACCTTATAGCTTGGATTTAGTGATTCAGTTAGGTATGGTGTGTTTCAAGTAAGAACATAGATTTCCATCCAATTAATACATTAACCTAATTCTTTAGGCATTCACACATACTAATAATCGCTTTATGTTTTGCCATCATTCTAACTTAAGTATAGCTTATTGGGAAGTTACTCAATTAGAATAATCTTGAGTGTATAACCATCAACTCAACACCTATCACATTATGTACCATAATGAGTCATCTTGGAACAATCTCATCGAGCAACATTCTATGACTAGTTGTCCTCTTTAAAGAAAAACTTCTTAATATATCACATGATAATACCTACAATGTGGTAGGCCAAAAATCATACGGTTACAAGATAATTCTTCTTTCTTTTAGGAAATCTCCTAAGTGAAATCCACATGACAAAGTCTACCTTGGGCAGGTTCATTTCATGCCACCACAAGAGATCATCGAAGGAGGTAGGGCTTTTTTAGGAACCTTCTCCTGCTAAATCTTTTAAAAACATGTATGGTTTTTTATGTCTAGTTTCAATCGTGAGTGATTAATAAATGAATGAAAAGTACATGTTGCATTCTTTTCCTAAACTATATGACATGTTTATCATACATATGCATGAACATACTTTGCAATAAATTTAAATATCATTACACTATCATAGAAAAATATAAAATTAAATAACTCTGGCCAGCCAAAGTTTCCATCCTAGAAAAAAATAAATGAAAATTTACAATTGTTACCCCAAAAAATACTTTAGGTTTTCTAGGTGAAAGCCAAATACCCTGATTTCTGGAATTTTCCCCAAAACTAAAAATAACTTTAAAAACACTAAAAGGGTTTTTAGTCAAATTGCTATTGTCACCATGAACTTTCGCTACCACCACGGTTGACATCGACGTCGCTACTATCAGGTCGTTATCGTTTCCATCATCGCACCGCCGTTGACCACCACCGGCCTCCGTTGGCTATTGCCGACCATTGTCGTCAGCCATCTCGGTTACAATCACCATCGTCAACCATCGAACCACTGCTAGCCTCCATCATCAAACCATCATCGGTCTTTTGCTGGTTGGCTAGGTCAGGTTTGCATCGTCTCGATCAATCTTGGATGCGTCACGATTCTCTAGGATTCGTCGAAAAATTTGATTACATAACACTTATGCTTGTTTCCGACTTATATGAATTATTCTAAAATAAATAAAATAATTCCTACGTGGTGATAATAGTCTACGATCTAATTACATATCCTAAAAAATTAATAAAATAATAATTACAACCATTTTAATTTCTAGGAACTATAACTTTGGTAAAATTAAATTATTATATAAATAATAAAATAATAAAAATACATTCAATCACATACATCACCCAAAACATGTTAATAATTATAAGAATGTCACATCTTATAAAAAAATTAACTAAACATGAAGAAAAGAGAAAAAATTGATATATGTTTATGCTATAAACATAGAACAACCTAGCTCTAATACCAATTGATGCAAAAAAATATCGGATCGAAAACGGTTTTCTTTCACTACGAAAAAATAAAAAATTCAAAATCGAGTCAATTTGTGATATTTATAGCGATAAAATCTTCCCAAAAAGTACCTATGTTTTGTGCAACATGGATCGTTGACATTCCCAGCTTTCAACCTAACGGCCTTATCGACCATTTTCGTACTACGAATCGTTTCGGGTGTGGGCTTGAACTGTAACAGCCTGTTTTCCAATGGTGTCAGAAATAGTGGTTTCGGGATCACGAATTCGACAAGTAAGTTTGTAAATATTATTATTTAATATTTACGAGTCAAATATTATATTATATAGAATTTTGACCTGATAATTTTTATTGTTTGAATTATTAGTTAAAGTTAAGTGGTTTGTCCCTAAAGTTAAGTAGTTTTAGAAAATGAGCTATCAAGACCTCATTTCTATAAACCGAGCCTGTAAATATTTTTATTAAATATTTACGAGTAATTATATAGGTTAACTAAAATTTGGTTAGGTAATTTTGATGTTTAGTTAGTTAATTAAGTAAAAAGACTAAATTGTAAAAAGTGCAAAAGTTTGGTGGGGATTTATATGGGAATTAAGCCATTCCTAATTTGGTGGACGGCTTTAAGCTTAATAAATTAAGTTTTAGATTAAATTTTTATTATAAAAATAAAGTTAATGTATTAAAATGAATAAAATATGAAAAGATAGCTACTAACTCATTTTTATTCTTCTTCTTCATCATTGTAATGTCGAAACTCCATGTTTAAGATAGCTTGATGGTTCGGTCATTAGTCCCTCTTGCATGAAAGGGTTTTCTTGATTTATTTCTCATGAAATTTAAGTTTTGAGCTAGTTGTACCGAAATCTAACTAGTTTAGGGGTTAATTTGTGAAATTATCAAAGTATAGAAAATATGTCATTGAAATATTTTAAAGCTTTTTAGTGGCAATTGGGTTAGTTTTAAGCTTGGGGTTGATTTTGATTTAGTTTATAAAGTAATTTTAAATAAACTGTAAGTTTATGGATTAAATTGAAAGTATTAAATAAACTGTAAGTTTATGGATTAAATCGAAAGTATCTCAATTTAGCATGGGTTCTTTATAAAATTTAAAAGGCTTGGTGGTTAGTTTGGAGTAATTTAGCATTCGGCATAATAGGAATATACGATTTAATTGCGGAATTAATTTTGTTTTGGTTTTGGGACCTATTTAAATTAAGTGTAAAAAGTTTGGGGAAAATGCGAAAATTTGTAAATAGGAAATCAATTGTACTAAATTTAATATTATATGAAATTGAGGTTAATAAATTGAAATAAATTATTTTATAGATCAAGAACAAGTAAATAACCAAGGAAAAAGGTAAAGTTTCTCAGTAGTCCCTGTGTAACACCCCTAACCCTAATCTATCGTTGGAACAGGGTTACGGAACATTACCGGAGTTTACAGATCAAATAAACAGACATTTCAAATATTTCATATCATATAATATTCATGTCAGAAACCATTCGAAATCAAACATATTGTCCCTTCTACGAGCCCTTGGGGCCCAAAATACGTGTCAGAAACAAGTCTGGACTAGATCGGGTACTCAGAAATTTTTTTAGAAAATAATGAAATTTTTCAAAGATGCAGGGGTCACACAGTCGTGTGGTCAAACCGTGTGACTCACACGGCCAAGAGACACGCCCGTGTCTTAGACCGTGTGGATATTCGAAATAGGGAAACACGGCCGTGTCCTAACCCGTGTTCATGCCTGTGTAACTCTCTACCTTAGGTCACACAACCAACCCACACACCCGTGTACTAGACCGTGTGAGCATACCGACTTGCATTCTTAAGAAGATACAGGGGACACATAGCCGTGTCACTTGGCCGTGTGTGAGACACAAACCCGTGTCTCTACCCGTGTAGACGAAAATAGGTCATTTTCCAAGCCACATTTCTCACCCAATTTGGCACCAAACTAAACTCAACAATTTTCATATAACCAAGTCATAACAAGGCATTCAAAACAACTTAAAATCAAGTCTTAAACATGTATTATCACCACATGCAACCAATATGCCCATAGGCACCTCAAGCGACAACTTAAAAACATGTCAACCAAGTATCCAAACTTACCTAAATAACCAAATACGTATATGCATAATTCGAAATGGTACCAAATATACTATTCTAACAAATATCAATATGATAAGACCACATATATATACATCAAAATATACCAAACACAAGCCATTTAAGTGGCTAATCTCAACAAAACACTTATATGCCAACATTGGCCAAATTAACCTATACATGTCATTATAACTGATATTAATTTACAGAAAGTACTAAAAGAGCCAACGGATAGTGTAAAATAGCTCCGACAAGCTTCCAACCCGAACGAGCTTCTGAATTACTATAAAACAATGAAAATAACACAGAGTAAGCATTTAGACTTAGCAAGTTAGTATAACAAAGAAATTAACTTGCCATTTAATCACATTTAAGGTAAGCATACAAAACATATCCAAACCAATTTGGCCAAAAGCCTGAACACATATTCTCAACATGTTAGCCATGTAAAACACATATAATAGCCAATAAACAAGGATGAACATAACCACTAAGCATATTTCATATACATGTATCATCCATTTCATGTTTCAATATACCACGTAATATCATTTCCATGTATTTCATGTATTTACCTATAATAGTTTATATCGAACTTATATTGTCTCATAACAGAACATTGCCCATTGAACCATTTAAAATATCATTGGATATATGGGTAGTACACACAAGATGTACTTAATTGTAGTCCGTCAATTCATGTACATGTATGCTCATAAGAGCTATGAATCGATATGCTCTCACAAGCTGTGAATTTGTAAGCTCATACGAGCTGAGAATCGGTAAGCTCTCACGAGCTGCAACTTGGTAAGCTCATACGAGCTGTGGTGTGTCCGCAACACATGCAGGACCTCAAACCAAATCGGTAACCCTAATGACATGTCATTTGTATCCTACGAATTCCTAAGGTTCAAACGAGACTCGGTAATCGTCGTACATCGTCGGATATGTGATCAGTATTTATACATGGCAATTATACAAATCACATACATATAATTCAAATAAAACATGTAAACACTCAATTTAATTACACGAACTTACCTCGATAAGTGTATGTTGATACGGAGGCATCTAATTCGATATTTTCTCTTTGCCTCGAACTAACTATATACAAGGTTTAACAGGATCTATAGGAATGAATTTAACTCATTTCAATATAATTCTCATTCAATTTAATCGAAAATGGAAATTTTGGCAAAATTACCATTTTCCCCTATACTTTTAATTTCTTTGTAATTTATGCCATGTTTGGTTGGGTGTATTGGCATAGCCAATACACCCCTAATCGGTGGGCCCTACTTATTACGCCTCTAATCCGTTGTTTGGTTTAATGTATTGCTATTACGGGGCTAAACCATTACTGATCTAATCGGTGAAATCCATCGATTTCTAATCCCTCCTTTGAGCTCAGTTTAGGCGCTGCTTCAGTTTTGGTCCCTGTTTTACCCTCCCCATTCCTGCTTCTGTTTTACCCAAAATCAACGTCTCATGTTTCTTCCTTCTAGCTTTCTTCTCCACTCTCATCGCCTCTTCTCCTTCTCTTTTTTACCTCTCTTTTTTATATAGGTTTTTTTCACGTGTGGTGGGCATGGCATGGCACTGATATTTATATACAAAGAATCTTAATTTTTCCCTCTATTTGATTTCAGTTCTCATCGATTTTTTTAAATTTCTCGAGAGAAAAAGCAAATAAATTAAATAAAATCAAACACTATTTTCTGCTTTTATAATTTGATTTCTCTCTCAGATCTGTTCGTAGATCTTCAATCGCCGTCTTCCTTTTGTCTTTTTTTTTCAACATTATCTGGTAATTTTATTTGTTTTTTCTACTATTTTTTTATATAATTTTAATGCGTGAATTTGAGTAATTTTTTTCTTGGATAGGTTTAAGAAATTTTCACGAATTATTGGAAATTGCATTTTCGAAGAAATACATTTACATCTTCTTCGAATTTTTGGATTTTCTCCACCTCGTAAGTAATTTTTTAGTTATGTTCTTATTTTCTTTGTATTGTTTGTTGTTGTTATTATTATTTCAAATTTGATCTCTTTTCTTATGGTAGCGTTGATAAACAAATTTTAAAAATTGGCTCATAAAGGCGATCGCAGCGCACACGGGTGGCCGATGCAAAGAAAGCAATGTTTCTTTGCTGACGCTTTCACTATCACTTGGGAGGCGGCGGGTCCTTCAACAATGCTGGTCCCACGCGGAGATGTTGGTGATGTTTGTTATGGCACGTGGTTTTAATCTGCTTGGATTGCAAGATCTGCCTCTCCTTGACTTCTACAGGCATCGACCAACGCCTCCTTCCTAATCTACTCATGTAGGTACTGTTGTTCCGCTTTTAATTTACCACATGTATTTTATTTGTTTATGTTTCTATTGTTTCTATGATTCTATGCAATTTGATTTAGGTTAATGTACTTTTAATTGTCGCCATCACCTTTTAATCAAGGAAATGTTCTATTCCTTTTCGCGATTTATATTCAATTCGAGTTTATGGAATGCATAATTTCTTCCCTTTTTGCATGAAGTTGGTGGGAAAAATCATTTTAGTATTGACAAGGTAATGAGGAAGTTACTATTACATACATGTAGGGTATGGGGAAATCTGCTGAAGAGAAGCGGCTATTCAAATTAATGAGGAACCTCAAATTTAATGGTGAATTTGGTTTGGAGCCATACACCAAATCGCCCAAAGTTCGGAGGCGTGCTACATCCGATGGGTTCCATTCTCCGAGTTCAAGGGGATTTTGAGCGGCCTTTTGGATCTTCATGCTATTGATGATACAGAGCTTCTTTCTGAGGTATGGTTATATTGTGCACTGAACATAACTTAGCCAGAGAATTCCACATTGGTTGATTGCTTAAAGTTTATATTGTTTACATCATGCAGTTCTACTATTTTTGAATCTCAAAGCTTACATGCATCTTGGATGGTGTATAGCCATCTATTCCTTTCAGTTTCTTCTAAATATAGCTTTTTCGTGAATATTAAAGTGGTCGTTTTTGAATCATTGTAAATCCTCAGAACTTCATAGTGAATTAGTTTTGGCTGTTAAATGTGTAAACTTCCTTTTAGCGTCAATCTTATTTTATATTCCATCAATTTGCATTTACTCTTGCGCCTTATGCCTTACCGTGAATGGTTGCTTTGGTTTAGAAACATTGCTGCACCCCAAATTCAAAGAGTCATGAAGAAATTAGATTCTAGTTGGAACCATAGTTTTTGTAAATTGATGTACATGATATTTTAAATGAATGGAGGAAACTATTTGGAAGATTTAGAATTATTAGTAGAAAATTGATGCATATGATTGGGTTTGAATTTGAGACTGATGAGAGAATTAGTGCTAAAAGAACTAGTTTCGTAAAAGAGAAGAAAGCTCTGTTGTAAACTAAAGAAATCACATAAGCCTAAGACATGATAGTCATTTTCTTATTTTCCTTGGTTTATAGTCTTTTGTTTCACATCTCCTTGTTTTTGTAGTTCATGGTTCTATGGTATTGTTGCTAATTTCCAGTTCACAAAATATATTTTTTATTTTAGGTAGTGGTAAGACGTTCACAATGCAACCATTACCTCTCGAGTGCACAAGACCTCATTAGATTCTTGCATCACCAGTTTATCACAATCGAGATTTAAATTGTGGCTTAGCTATTTTGAGATATATGGTGGAAAACTCTTTGACCTTTTGAGTGATAGAAAGTAATTCCTTTTCTTTCCTTGCTTATTTATTTATGAATGTCCATGTGTGTTATAAATCAATTTTTTCTTAAAAGCATTTGATTGAGTATGATGTGTAATAAATTTTAATTATCTTCGGTTTGACCTTCTATTATGTATCAAGCCATTTGCCCTTCACACATTCTCTCTTTCAATATGTATTCGGTATAAATGTGCATGCACATACATATTCAATTTTTAAAATTGGAACATTAGATATAATCAAGTAAAGAACTTGATTAAAAACAAATATTCAATATATTAAAATTGGATCTGTAGATATAATACAATGAATAAATTGTAAGGTGATTAAAATTGAATGAATAAATTAGAAAAATTTTATTAAAATAAAACTAATTAAATGTGTATATTCATATACACGCATTAATTAAAAATATTTTAAATAATTAAAATAAAAATATTATTTTAATAATATTACATATATATCGACTTTTGAACCAAAGGACAACTACTTCAAGACAAAATAAAAACGTAATTAATAAGCGTGCTCATTCATAATTTTTCCCCACGAATGAATGATGTTATTTGCAAATAAAAGCAGTCCTCAAAATCTTCTCCCAAATTTTTTTGCCATTGATATAAATATAAACCGTTAATGTGGTATATTAATATATAAAAGGAAATGAGTGTATAATTTCATATAAGAATATTGATTATTAAGAATTTTATTAAATTATATATTTTAATTATAATATATTTAATAATAATTATGTTAAAATATGATTAAATTATTTATTATTGATATTAATAATCTTATTAAAATTTAATAACAATAACAATAATTATTTACCTAAACAAATTTATGCTAAGGGTATTCTAGTCATTTTAGTATTTTCCATTATGCTATTACACCTCTATTCCATTCAACCAAACACAAGATTACTATTACGCCTCTATTCCATTACATTCAACCAAACAGTTGATTTGCTATGACACCTCTAATCCAATACACTTCTAATCCAATACAGCGAACCAAACATGCTCTTAGTTCTTAGGATTGAAAATGAATTTCATGCAATTTAATCTTTACTCAAGCCTAGCCAATTTATATACATATTAATAGCAGCCCATATAATTCACAACTTTACAATTTTTACCATAAATTTATCACCTTTTTCAATTTAGCCACTAATTGATAATTTCACCAAAAATCTCTTTACAAAAGTTGTTTATCTAACAACAACCATTCATTTTCTATCATCAAACTTCTAAACTCAAGCATGCTCGTTAATAGCAAAACTCTAATGCTTTAACAATTTTGCAAATTATTTCCTGGGCTAGCTAGATTAAGCTACAACGACCCCAGAAACATAGAAATAATAAAAAAACAGAGCAAAAATAGATACCTAATTCAGCAAAATAAACTTGCCTAAATTTCAAATTTCTATGGCTAGGTTTTCTTTTCTTTTTTTTCTTTTTGGTGGAAGATGATGATAATAGTTTATTTTATTTTATTTATCATAACTTTAATCACTAATTTCCAAAATTAACCTTAATAATTCATTCAAATTCCAATGATAACTACTCATGCTTATTCACCGACAACCTTAATGGCTAATTAGTATATAAGGACCTCCAATTTAAAATTCTATAGTTATTGAATACCTTTAGCTATTAGAACACAACTTTTGCACTTTACGCAATTTGGTCCCTTTTATCAAATTAAGTATGTAAACGGTAAAATTTCTTAACAAAATTTTTATACGGTATTTCTATCATATAGTATAACATAAAATAATAATAAAATAAAATTTTTAACTTCAGAGTTGTGGTCTCGAAACCACTGTTTTGATTTCACTAAAAACGGGCTGTTACAACTCTCCCCCTAAAAGAATTTTCATCCCCGAAAATCTTACTAGTAAAGAGGTTCGAATATTGCTTTCTCATAGTTTCCTCAGTTCCCAGGTAGCTTCTTCTATTTTGTATCGCTGCAAGAGAACTTTTACTAAGGCTATATTTTTATTTCTCAACTCTTTCACCTCTCGTGCCAGAATTCTGATCGGTTCTTCACTGTATGTCATGTCAGGTTGAATCTAGACATCTGTCCGGGAGATAATATGTGAAGGGTCAGATCGGTACCGTCGTAACATAAACACATGAAAGACATTATGAATATTTTCTAGTTCTGACGGTAAAGCTAATCGATACGCACCAGGTCTGATTTTCTTAGTAATCTCATACGGCCTAATAAATCGCAGACTCATCTTTCCTTTACGACTGAACCGAAGAAATTTTTTCCAAGTCAAAACTTTTTAAAATACCCTGTCACCACCTTGAAACTCTATATCTTTACGTTTAAGATCCGCATAAGATTTCTAACGATCTGAAGCTACTTTTTAGCTATCTCAGATCACTTTCACTTTTTCCTCAGTCTCGCGAATCAAATCAACTCCTTGTATCTTTTTCTCCCTAAGCTCAATCCAATATAACGAATTTTGGTGTTTACGACCATACAGAGTCTTATACGGTGTCATTTTTATGCTCGCTTGAAAACTATTATTATACGTGAATTCAACTAATGATAAGTATTTCTCCCAGTTACCTTCAAACTCTAAAACACAACATCGAAGCATATCTTCAAGAATCTGAATCACTCTCTCGGACTGACCATCGACTTGTTGGTGAAATGCAGTACTAAAATGTAATTGTGTACCCAAAGCTTTCTGTAACTTTTTCCAGAATCGAGATTTGAACCGTGGATCTCTATCCGAAATAATGGAGACTGGCACTCCGTGTAGTCTGACAATCTCCGAAACATATAACTCCGCTAATCTGTCAAGTGAGAAATCTGTACATACTAGAATAAAAAGCGCAAACTTCGTCAAACGATCGACGATAACCCAAATGACATATTCTTTTTTCAGAGATAGGGGTAACCCCGATACAAAATCCATAGTAACTATATCCCATTTCCACTCCAGTATCATCACTGGCTATAACAGTCTTGAAGGTACCTGATGTTTAGCTTTAACTTGCTGACATATCAAACATCTAGATACAAAATCTAAAATATCATGTTTCATTCTCGACCACCAGCGATGAACAGACAAGCTACCATTATGGGCTTGGTGCAAAATTTTCTGTATAAGCTCTGGATTCTTCGGTACACAAACTTTACCTCTGGATAACAAACAATCATCTGATCCTATCTGAAATTCTGAATCAGAAGTCTACTCACACTGTACTCGTTTAGCTACCATCTCATTATCACATTTCTGAGCTTCACAGATATATTGTAAAAATGTTGATTTAGCTTTTAACTCGGCTAAAATCGAGCCATCATCAGATAGTGATAGTCGGGTATTCATCGCTCGCAGAACAAACAAGGATTTTCTATTCAAAGCATTAGCCACTATGTTTGCTTTTCTCAGATGATACTCAATAATTAACTCATAATCTTTCAATAGTTTGAGCCATCTACGCTGTCTCAGATTCAAATCTTTCTGGGACATCAGATACTTTAAACTCTTGTTATTGGTAAATATATGACATTTTTCATCGAACAAATAGTCTCACCAAATTTTCAACGCAAAGACAATAGCTGCCAGCTCTAAGTCATGTGTCAGATAGTTCTTTTCATGTGGTTTTAATTGTTTGGAAGTATAAGGTATTACTTTACCTTCTTGCATCAAAAGACGGCCTAAACCGTTCAATGATACATCACTAAAAATCATAAATTCCTTACCGGATTCAGGCTGAACTAGAACTGGTGCTTCAGCCAATAGGGCTTTCAACTGGTTAAAACTTTGTTGACATTTATCAGACCATTCAAACTTCACATCTTTCTGTAATATTTGTGTCATCGATGTAGCTATCATTGAAAACCCTTTTACAAATCTCCGATAATAACCAGCTAATCCCAAAAAACTTTTGACTTCAGATACTTTTCTTGGTGGTTTCCAATTAACAATCGCTTAAATTTTATTCGGATCACTTTGATGCCTTCAGCCGATACTATGTGTCCCAGAAAACCAACTTCCCAAAGCCAAAACTCACATTTGATAAATTTAACAAACAATTATTTATCTCGCAAAGTTTGCAAAACAATTCTCAGATGCTCGGCATGTTCAGTCTCATTCCGGGAATATATCCGAATATCATCAATAAAAACCATAACAAATCTATCTAGATACGATACGATACGAAAATTTTATTCATCAAATCCATAAATACTGCAGGTGTGTTAGTTAAACCAAACGGCATCACAAGAAATTCATAATGTCCATACCTAGTTCTGGATGCCATTTTCGGCACATCCGAGAACACTATGGCACCTTTCAACTGATTAAAAAAAATCAATGCGAGGAAGTGGATACTTTATTCTTGATTGTAACTTTATTGAGCTAACTGTAGTCAATGCATAATCTCATCGATCCGTCCTTTTTCTTAACAAAAAAAACCGGTGCACCCTAAGGTGAAAAACTAGGTTGAGCAAAACCCCTATCAGTCAACTCTTGTAACTGTGATTTCAACTCTTTTAACTCCGTACGCATCATTCTATATGGTGCTATCGATATCGTTGTTGTTTCCGGTACAAGTTCTTTAGCAAATTCAACTTATTTTACCAGCGGTAATCCAGGTAACTCATCTGGAAACAGATCAAGATACTCGCAAACCACTGGTACTAATTCAAGCTTCGACTCAGACACTTTAGTATCCAATACATAAGCAAGGTAAGCATTACAACCTTTTCTCACATGTTTCTGTACTGACATAGCTGATATCACAAGGCAACCCATTCAACTTATCTGATTCAATATAAAGCATCCCATTATTCTAGCATTTCAATATAATATGCTTTCGTCTACAATTTACCGCAACATTATATAGAGTTAGCCAATCTATGCCCAAAATCACATCAAATTCATCAAATGGTAATAGCATCAAATCAGCTGGAAGACTGTAACCCTGAGTCATTAACAGACAGTACTTGCAAACCTTATCAACTAACATATACTAGCCTTGAGGGTTCAATACTTTAACCACGAATTCAGTGGACTCAATAGGTAAAGTTTTACTAGACGTTAAATTCATGCAAACATATGAATGAGTCGATCCGTGATCAATTAAAGTAGTTATATTAGTATTAATAAGAGAGAAAGTACCGATAATAACATCTGGTGTAGAAGCATCTTTGCGCGCATAAATAGCATAAGCCCTAGCTAGTGTTTCTGCCTCAGACATTACAATAGGGTATTTCGTCACACCACTGTTACCACTCACATTTCTAGGATTATGAGGTGGTCTACCTCTCCCAGCTGTGTTGCTCGACCTCAAAGTTTGAATATTATCTTTCTCAGATTTCTTCGGGCAATCTCTAAGGTACTGGTCAAAGGAACCATATCTAAAACACGCTCTGCTCTTCATTCGACACTCACCATAATGTGGTTTGTTATAGTATTTGCACTTGGGTATGGTGTTTCTAGCATTAGTCACACTCACTACAGATGTAGCCTAAGATTTAGGACTGGAGCGTCGGGTACCTCTATATCTACTAGAGTATCCCACAGAAGCAGTAGAATGGTAGTGATGTTTTTTAGATTTCTTCGATGCTGTAGAACTAGTATGACGTTCTCATCAATCTCTTGCTTGAATCCCTGGCTTCAGTCTCAGTGCGTCTTTTCTCTTTACTCAGCTCTTCAGCTTTATATGCTCGATCAACCAATACAAGAAATTCTTTCAACTCGAGGATCTCGACTAATAGTTTTATATCTTCGTTTAAGCCATCTTCAATCCGCTTAGACATTGCAGTTTCAGTCAGAATACATTCTCGAGCATATTTGCTCAATCAAACAAATTTTCGTTCATATTCAGACTTTGTCATACGACACTGTTTAAGCTCTAAAAATTCTTTACGTTCCTGGTCGAGAAACCTCTGACTGATGTATTTCTTGCGAAACTCAGTTTGAAAGAATTCCCAAGTAATACTCTCTTGGCGCACTACAGAAGTCAATATATTCCACCAGTAAGTTGAATCTTTTAACAGAGAATCGCACACTTAAGACATTCAGCCAGTGAACAAGATAATTCATCAAGAACTCTGATGGTATTTTCTAACCAGAACTCAGATCTTTCGATATTGTCCTCGACAGTAGCTCAAAATTCTTCAGCACTATACTTACGGATCTTATTAACAGGAGGCTTACCAACTCTGATAGGTTTCGTACTTTGAGGAATAACAGGAACCGGTTGAGGAACATGAGGGGGTAGAGGTTGTTTAGTAACTGGGTTCGTTTGTACAAACTCGGTGAACCACTTATTCATCATCTGGAAGAAAGCTTCTTTAGCCTCTCCTCCCCGGCCCTCAGATACGGGCCTGATACCACTCGAAGCGACTCCTTGAATGGAGGCTTGAGTGTTACTCTCTACTTCATCAGAATCAGCTCGGTTGGATGTCATTGCTATATGAAAACATGTTTTAAAATGGCCATATATTTCATGTATTTACCTGTAATAGTTCGTATCGAACTCATATTGTTTCATAACAAAACATTTCCTGTTGAACCATTTAAAATATCATTGGATACACGGGTAGTACACACGAGATGTATTTAACTGTAGTTCGTCAATTCATGTACATGTATGCTCATAAGAGCTATGAATTGGTATGCTCTCGCAAGCTGTGAATTGGTAAGCTCATACGAGCTGGGAATCGGTAAGCTCTCACGTGCTGCAACTTGGTAAGCTCATACGAGCTGTGGTGTGTCCGCAACACATGCAGGACCTCAAACCAAATCGGTAACCCTAATGACATGTCATTTGTATCCTATGAATTCTTAAGGTTCAAACGAGACTCGGTAATCGTCGTACTTCATCGGATATGCATTCGGTATTTATACATGGCAATTATACAAATCACATACATATAATTCAATTAACACATGTAAATACTCAATTTAATTACACGAACTTACCTCGATAAGTGTACGTTGATACAGAGGCATCTAATTAAATATTTTCTCTTTGCCTCGAACTAACTCTGTACAAGGTTTGACAGGATCTGTAGGAATGAATTTAACTCATTTCAATATAATTCTCATTCAATTTAATCGAAAATGGAAATTTTTACAAAATTACCATTTCCCCTATACTTTTAATTTCTTTGTAATTTAGTCCCTATGATTGAAAATGAATTTCATGCAATTTAACCTTTACTCAAGCCTAGCCAATTTATATACATATTAATAGCAGCCTATATAATTCACAACTTTACAATTTTTACCATAAATTAATCACTTTTTTCAATTTAGCCACTAATTGATAATTTCACCAAAAATCTCTTTACAAAAGTTGTTTATTTAACAACAACCATTCATTTTCCATCATCAAACTTCAAAACTCAAGCATGCTCATTAATAGCAAAACGCTAATGCTTTAACAGTTTTGCAAACTATTCCCCGGGCTAGCTAGATTAAGCTACAACAACCCCGGAAACAGAGAAATCATAAAAAACAGAACAAAAATACATACCTAATTGAGCAAAATAAGCTTGCCTAAATTTCAAGCTTCCATGGCTAGGTTTTCTTTTTCTTTTTTCTTTTTGGTGGAAGATGATGATAATAGTTTATTTTATTTTATTTATCATAACTTTAATCACTAATTTCCAAAATTAACCTTAATAATTCATTCAAATTCCAATGATGACTACTCATGCTAATCCACTAACAACCTTAATGGCTTATTACTATATAATGACCTCCAATTTAAAATTCTACAGCTATTGAATACCTTTAGCTATTAGAACACTACTTTTGCACTTTACGTAATTTGGTCCCTTTTATCAAATTAAGTATGTAAACGGTAAAATTTCTTAACGAAATTTTTATACAGTAGAACTTAAAATAATAATAAAATAAATTTTTTGACTTCGGATTTTTTTCCCCGAAACCACTGTTCTAATTTAAATAAAAATGGGCTGTTACACCCAGAACCTTCACTGTCTCTGCTGTTTAGCCTAGGGAAGTTTGTATGGTTTAAATTACAATAAATTGTAATATTATATTGGCTTGTGAGTTATGATTTGTTTAATATTGATTTACATATAAATATTTATATAATGTTATAATCATAAAGTTAATTCAAGGTGAGAAATGTAATTGATTTGTAAAATATTATGCGATATTTGTATTGAGCCCAGATAAACATAGGATAGGATACAATTAGCATGCCAATAGGTTATATTGTGCGCTATAGGAGATTGATTTGTGATGAGATGATGATTGCTGACTTGTTATTGTCCACTAAATATATCGGAGTTTGACATTTGTTGCGGACTACCCTGATATATTTACAGTGTTCTGGTGTGTTCTGGATGGTTAACCGCGTATCCATATCTATTATATCGTTCATCGGATGAATTTCTAATGGAAGTTGACTTTTTATGGAATTATATAAATGTTTGTATGATTTTTTGATATTATTGTCACTTGATATCAAATGATCTTGTGTGATTGAATGAATTATGAAACTCATACCTATATATATAAACTCACCTGTTGAATGACTGTGGATGACAGGATTATTGATTATTAATCTTTCTAATGTATAATTGATCTATTTATATGGTAAGTTTTATTGTTTCGACCGTTGAACTTGCTAAGCTCAATTGAAGCTTACTCGTGTCATTTTCCTATTTCTTTGTGGATAACATTTGGTGAAATCGGGCGATCAAATCTACCTAAAGACCACACTATCTAGATATATATCGATAGATTTGGACATGTTTACCTTTGGGTTATATGGCATCTAATAGGAGTGTTTTGTATTTATGTCAAATACATATTTCTATGTGTTCATATTTGGTTGATGTAAAGTTGTTTAAACTTGATTTTAGATCATTTATGTATATGCCCTTTGTGTTGGAATGAAGTGTGCATATAACCTTAGTGATTGGTTAGTTGATATAAATCATTTGGAAATTTTTGAATTGTGGTAGGATTGAATATGAATAGATAGAATAAAATGGTAAGTTGGTATGTGTTCTTATGTATGAATTCATAAGTTAGAATGTAAGTTATTTGATATGATTTGTGGATAAGGTTGTTAATTGAATTGTGGTGTCAATGAAGGCACATTGGTTAGGCACTTAATTTGAATTGTTTTGGCATGTTTTGGGCTTGTTTAATTGTGTTTTGATTAGGTTTAATTGCTAGTAAAAGAGTTGCTTGCTGTTCAAGTAATCACATTTGGTAAACTTGCATTTGAAGGAAAAATTAGGGGTACATGAGTTGTCACACTGCCATGTGCTGCACACGGTCTCTTTACATGGCCATATGTTTCAACTCAGTGTGACGCATGGTCTGGGACACAGACTACAACACTGTTGTGTAACCTAACATCGATTTGAACACAGTCTAGCACGCAGCATATGACACGGCCATGTGAAGGTATTTTGAGAGTTACACGGTCTGTTAGACGGTTGGCCTGGGCTTTGTCACACAGTCGTGTGACCTCTGTTTTTAAAATTTTTAAATTTTTCTTAAACTTTCAAGTTTGTTTCAAATTAGTCCTTGATTGTTCCTAAATTATTTTTTAGGCCCTGCAAGCCGATTTAGGGTCAATAATCGTATTTATGCTATAAATGACATTTGAATTTGATTATTTGATTATTTAATTTAATATTTGAATGGTTAAATGTTAGTAATTTTTATGATATGTATTGTAATACTCTGTAACCCTAATTCAGCGACGGAGACAGGTTAGGGGTGTTACATGAACAGCCACAAATTAAACACAGAACCAAAAACAATTTTTTTACTTTTAGTAGGAAATTAAATTTCTCTCTTATAAAAACTGATAGAATTGTTATTCCTGAAACATAGAATTTATACTTTCGGGTTGAATAACAATATTCAAAGTTGTATTCTTTTTGTCCTATCAGTGCCATCTATTTATAGTGAGAGATAGAGGAACTCTAGTTGAATTAGTAGAATACAAATAGTACTTATTTAATAGAAAAACCAATCCTTTAATTGAATTAGGAGAGAGGGGCGGCTAACCTTAGTTAAATACATTAGGGTTTTCGCCCGTCATACATATTATGAGGAGTTTTGGACCTCTCCTATATTGGGTTCAATTATACGTGTTTCTTAGACTTTTAACCTAAAACTTTATAATTTAATCCAACCCGATGCATGTTTTTCTATTTCCTAAAATAAATATTATTAAATTAATTTTAATTATTTATTTATTTTTTCCAATTAAATAATTTTCTCAACCGATTCTAATTCCATTAAAGTTATAACAACTTTACTGTAAAAGAATCTATAAGAAAATATATTTAATTTCTACATGCAATGGATTCTCAATAACCAATTAATTTAATTCCATTTTGAGCTTTAATTATTTATTTAAATAATAACTCAAAAACTTAAATTAATTTAAAGGTTATTTCCATACTCAGAAGAAGCCACATTCATTTATGAATGTAACCCATTTCTCAAACTTTATAATTTTTATCCAATTATGTTCATTTGATTCTAAATGCAATCCATTTATGGATTCAACGAGTTAACGGAGGGATCGATTAGAAATATGTGATTAGGGCTAAAATGATTTATAATTAAGTTCTAGCTTTTCACCTATTAATTATAAATTCATTTAGTCATGAAGTCATTCCACTACAGTATCATGTCTAAGCTCTCCAAAATTACATACCATTACGAAAGCTACTTAATCGGTGCCCATCCGATAACCTTATCATAATTGTGTTACCCTCATAGGATATCCTTAATCACTTTGGGATAAATTCGTTTTCTCAATATGATCATATTTTATCTCATGGTAACCATTATATCGTCCTTCATGAAAAATCAATTACTATCAAATAGTAATTAAGTCATTTATCACAATGACAAATTACCCATGGCTACGTTTACTTTCATCTATCATGTAATGCTAATGAGAGGATGTCATTTACCCATTTCTTGAACTATGAATTCTATTATTGCAGAAGTCGTCTACTCACCGCACCAGCTTTCAATTTATTATCTATTTGAATTTGGGCTTTTACTTACATTAAAATATACGAGTCATGCATACATAGTCTATCATCCACTTAAGATTGAGGTATATCACACTATGAAGGTCACAAGTGAATAAATTCATAAATGGATTCATGATCTATTCACTTAGGTCCTGTTGTCACACCCTCATTTGGCTAGCTGGTTTTATTTGGAAGACTACGTTGGTGAAGACCGCCTAAGTCGTGAGACTTAGACAGGATAAGGTTGGTAACTTCATGACAAATAACTTTGTAGAACTTAATCGATACTGCAGAGTTCCATTTTGCGGATTAGCAAGTTATTTGCTGTGGTGTGAACTTTTTTAGGTGAACTTTACCACTAAAAAGTCTGCCACCCGTGTTTTCATGTCACTACTAATGTAAGTGTAGTAGTTAGTGGGACACATTTTAGTCATTTAGCATCCTAGTGGAGGTAATGTATCAAAAAATAGGACACTTGGATAGTGTCGTAGGATGTGATTAACTAGTGGAAGCGTGTGAGAATGATTACTGATTAGAGTTAATCTTGAGTGAGATTTGGATGTGAGTTATCTATAAATAGGATAGCTTTGTAGTGGATAAAGGACTTATGTTTCATCTTCTTTGCTAGTATTTGTAATCATAGGAGAAAACCAAAAGGGTTTTTCGTCATTAACAAAAGTGTTGTCTGAGCTTCTATCTTAAGCTATTTGCTAGTAAACTCTTAAACCTTTCTCTAAGTTTTACCAGATAGAAAGAAATTGTTGTAAGAGAGGTTAGTAGGATTTTCATTTAGATACTGGATAAGAAGGAAACTTTTATCCAGAAATTGTTTGCATGTCAACAAATTCATATTATTTTATAAAGCTTTGGTTGTTTTTTATGTTTATAGGAGTCAGTTTACTGTTTTAGCCAAAAAAAATAGGAGAAGGTCCCAGTGCCAAAGAGAAGGAACCCATATAGTAGATTAAGCTTTGAGTAAAGATTTCTGGTGAGTTCCTTCATACCTTAAGTCTATTATCTGTGATAGTTCATTTAACTTCTATCACTATATAGGCAGGTAAGTAGCTTTAACCTTTGGTCCTGATACTCGTGTTTGAGGAGATGGTATAAGGTGTCGATGCATGCAAGGGTACAAACGGTTAAACAGACCTAGAAGTCTATTATAAACATGGTGTAAATACCCCTTCTTTGGTACACAAGCTTCATATCCAGATTGGTGTGAGGGGGAAATAGAGGGATGTTGCATATGATGATGAAAGAAGACACATGATAATATGTTTTGCCTCCAGTATAACACTCTAGTGCAAACCGTGACTAGTGAAAAATCTGACCTTGCGGGAAAACACGTATATGTTTGATCACAATGAGGAATGTTATGGGGTACGGGGGTTGTAAATGGTAAATAACTTTGATGACCAGAATGAAGATAGATGCAAAATGGTTCTTTAGAACTAGGATTAGAAGCTAGCACAAGGAAGGGAGTATGTCGGAAAAAGGGTATATGTGTGTAAAATAAGAAGTGCATGTTGCATGAAATGTAAACAGTATGTCTAATAGTTATATAAGGGTAGTCCGCGGAAGTGGTGTACGCGTAGAGCAATTGTGCCTGTGTCCATCACATGCGAGTTTCTAAAAATAGATAGTGTTCGCCAGTAGGTTGAGTCTGATCGAGAAAGTATCCGCCAGCGGATACTTCAGATCAAAGAGAAAGTTGTATCCGCTAGGTATGACGTACTAGTTTGTTAGTTTAAGTCTGATCTCTTAATGTCTGATGATCTTTATTGTGGGATTTTATTTCCCGGGAACTCATTAAGTTCTTTCGAACTTACCTAGTTTCTTCTAATTATTTCTATGGTCTTAGGTTGAATGTCGTGGTAGTAGGGAATCATCCAAATTAGTAGCCCATTTGTGAGTTTCTTTATTTTCTTTGTGTGACATTTATATGTCGGAGGTATTAGGATAATTTTTAGAAGCCACCATTTAAAAGTCATTAACTAGTATTTTGAGAAACGATATTTTGTATTTATGAATGGTATTTTTAGCCTCATTGACTTATTATTAATCGTGTTATTAGATTAAAATGAGTTGAGTTTTTAAATTATTTCTCAAGTGATAACTTAATATGAAATTTTGTTCGAGTTTGTGGATATTTTCTAAGCGTCCACCAAACATTATTTACTTGTGTCTTTAACAGTTTAAAGTAATGTGGTACTTTTTTTTAATTCGCTTTCAACCATATACATTTTGAAAATATCGAGACACTGCTCTGGTAAGTAGGTATCTGTCGAATTAAAAAATTTGTTTTTAAAAGGTATAGTTATCTCAACAGTTTTGACTCGTGACGCTCCATACCCAAATCCGATGATCGGGTCAGGCATGGGGTGTTACAGTTTTATTGGTATTAGAGCGTCAGTTTAATCGATTCTTGGAAACCATTGTTAGTTAGAAACCCCTCAAAGCATGTTACATAAATCTGGGTTGGTCCCTCATAGTATTGCTAACAAATTTTGTGTATTGTAACAAAGATAGAAGAATGCCAATAAATTTTAGGAACGTTGAAGGGTAGGAGATAGAAAGTAATACCCCTCCACCAATTAGTAGCCCTGTGCATTCTATGAGTTGGGGAGTGTTGGAGACTGAGGCTAAGAAGGCCCTAATGGAGATGATGGGCCATGTCATGAGACAATGGTTCGACAGGTACATGGGAACTACACCAACCTCGTCCCATAAATGTTCTGATAAATAGGTGAGACCTAAGGAGATTGTGAGGACGATAAGAGTTGCACATCACAGGTGAGACCTAAGGAGATTGTGAGGACGATAAGAGTTGCACCCCTAACGAACCTTGCACCCCTAACAAGGGGACTCAATGGAGGTCATTCGTAAGCAAGGTGCCAAAGAGTTTAGAGGTAGTAAAGAAGACGATCTAGTTGTGGCAAAAAATTGGCTTTTCTGAGTTAGTTGAGTAACTGAGGAGATATAGTGCTCCCTAGCCGAGAGTTTGAGATGTGTCATCTCCCTACTTAAATATTAGGTGTATCAATAGTGGACTACAGTAACCAGCATGATCACTAGAGAGCAAGTGAACTGGGAATTCTTCCTAAATAAGTTCAGAGAAAAGTTTATTAACAGACTCTTCATCGAGCAGATGAAGAAAGAATTTTTGGATCTCAAGAAAGTAAGGATGACATTATTTGAATACGAGAAGGAGTTTATCAGGTTAAGTAAGTACACTAAGAACTTGGTTCCAAATGAAGAAGGCTTGTGTATTAGGTTTGAAGGAGGGTTGAATGAGGAACTTAAGGTGTCGTTGTCTACCCTTGAGATCTAGGATTTTGTTGCACTTTCGGTGAAGGCTTAAAGAATGGAGACAACCATTTAAGAGAGAAATAAGGTCAATGATAGGGAGCGAAGAAAGCGCGGAGCTTCTGGTGTAGTTTCTAATGTTGGGTTCAAAAGACCCATAGATGTAAAAGGTTACTCTACTGCCTCAGTGAGGGAGTCCTAAACTGTGGGATTCCATCAAGAGCGAAGTGGACGCCAAGCCACATCCAAGGCCAACACAGGAGGATATCAGAGAATGAAGGATCCCATTTGTAATAGCTGCAAGTAGAACCATACTGGAATATGCTGGGGGCTACAGAGGGATGTTACTTTTGGAAAAAATCTGGTTTGAAAACAGTTTTCTTGCATAGAAAAAAAATTGAAATCTTGAAAATTGACCCGATTTGTGATATTTATAACAATAAACCTTAACTAAATTTGTACATGTGTTTTTGGATAAGCGGATCCTTGATATTTTTTAGATTTCAACCAAACAATCTTTTCTGCTATTCTCATACCACAAACTACTTTGAGTGTGGACTTGAACCAATTGAATCAAAACACAGAACTAGAAAAAAAAATTTGGGGTGAAAACAAAAATTCTCTCTTCTTTAATAAAAACCAATAAAATTGTTATTATGAAAAATATGTTTATAAGTTGAGAATAAATTCTTTCTATTTTTTGGTAGAATAATAATCTCTCAAAAGTTGTCTCTATAGCTCTATCGGTGTCATCTATTTAGAGGAAGAGAAGGTAGAACCCTTGTAGAGTTGTAGAAGTTTATTTCCACTAGAAAAATAATATCTTAGTTTATCTAGGATATAAGGCAACCCTAGTTAATGATACTACGATTTTGCTGTCCCACCTCCTTACATAAGGAGTTTTGGGCATCTCTCACATCGGATCCAATTACGAGTACTTCATAGGTCTTTTGACCCAGTACTCTGTAATATGATCCAACCCGATTCAGTTTTTCTATTTCCCAAAATAAACTTTAATATCTACATGTTAAATAATTTTCTCACCCCAATTTTACCTAATGAAAATTTGACAATTTTACCCCCAATAAAATTTTGAGAAAATTCATTCAATATGTCACAACTCAACATGCTTACTATGAATGGTTTATTTTCATTTTCGGGCTTCAAAACAGTCCAAAAAGATAAACTCATTCTTCCATCATTTTTTAAGTAATCCTATATAGGATTGCAAATTTTTATTTCTATTTTTATTTTCATTTTTGGAAATCTACATTTATTTCCAAATGATTTCATTTCTTTATTTCGAAGCAAACAATAATCATTTCTAAATGTTTCCAATTTCTCTTTTCTATTCATTTTGTGCATTTGTATTCAAGCACGCAATTCATCTATAGTTTCAACGAGTTAGTGGAGGGACCGATTAGACATATGTAGTTGAGACTCAAGTGATTTATAATTAAGTTCTGACTTTCACCTATTAATTATAAACTAATTTAGTCACGAAGTCATTCCACCATAATATCGTGATTGGGCTCTTCCCAATAACATACCATTATGAAAGCAACTACTTAGTGCTCGTTTAATGACCTTGTCATAAGTGTGTTACTCTCATAGGATATCATTGATCTATTTGGGATAATATCCGCTCTCCCAATATGATTTTATTTTATCTCATGGTAACCAGTACATCTTCCTTCATAAAAAGTGAATCATTATCAAATAATGATCAAGTCATCCATTACAAAGACAGACGACCCATAGCCACATTTACTTTTTAACAACCATGTAAATCCAATGAGAAGATATCATTTACCCATGTTTTGAGCTATCAATTCCACTATTGTGAATGATGTTACATACTACAGAAGTCATACACCTAATGCACCAGTTTTCGGTTTCTTATCTATTTGAACTCAGGCTTTTACTTACATTAAAGTGTATGAGTCACAAATACATAATCTGCAATCCTCTCAGGATTTAGGTATGCCACACTATAAACATCACAAGTGAATAAATCCATAAACATATCCAAAACCTATTTTGTTTGGATTCTGTTCAATGTACTGTTAGTCCAATCAATCACATTTATGTCCATCTTATGGGAGTCATCCGCTTCGATGTCTCCCCAATTGGACTTGATAAATGACATATTAGTCTTTTAATCGATTTGCACATTTCTAATTAGACTAAGGAAATGTTTAGGTTCATCTACTAATACAAGTTGTCTCTAATGTTTCAAGTTTTTGTAACAAGCTTAATTAGCTTTACAATTTAGCCCTTATCATGTTCTAAGCTTAATATCTATCAATGTCAAGCCTAATTCATCAATTTCTCTACAATAAAAATTTGCTAAAAACTTAAAAATTAAACAAATTGATGCATGGGATAGCTAAATCAAGCCCCCATGATTCAATTTCCGTAAAAAAAACTGGCTTAGTGACTTACTTGATTAATGGTCAAAAGTTGAATGTTTTCTTTCTTTTCTACTTCAATGGAGGTACGACAATAGGGAAGATGATAAAAATTTACTCTTTCCCACTAACTTATATATACACTTTAATTAAGGAATAATTAAAGTAATTAATCATGTTTTGTTTTAATTAATTAAGTTAATTATTAATTATAATTATAATTCATGGTATCCATCATCACATCCCACTAATTCATATTTAAGATTGGTTAATTTATTATTTTAGTTTTTTGGATAATTGACCAATGGTGGTTTAGAGTTTTCGCAACTTCCGCACAAAACACCTGGTCATGCAAGTACGGATCGTGATGTACAAGTACTAGAAATTGGAGTGGAATACGCCAACACAGATGCTTTTCTTGTTGCACTGAAGTAGTACAACATCAAGAACGATGTGAACTACTACATCACAAAGTCCCGCTCTGAGAAATTCGAAGGAAACTGCGTAATGAAGGACTGGAGGTGTAAGTGGAAAATCATGGCGTTTTACCATAAGAAAATTGGGTTGTGGACGATAAAGAAGTATCCCAGTTCCATACGTGTGTTGCAACGAGTGCAATTCAGGACCATCTGAGGCTAGACTCAGACATGATTGCTGACATTATTTTATCGATTGTGAAGGCCAGTACCCGAATTGAAATACCGATGCTGATTGCGGACATAAGTAGTCCGTACCGGTATACTCTAACATATTAGAAAGTGTGGGTTGCAAAATAGAAAGCTATGGAGAAGTTGCATCACGAGGGGAGGGTTCATATAACTATCTATGGCAATGGTGTTAGGTATTGGATCGGTACGTGCTAGGTTCCGTAACTGACCTTGAAATGCATCCAGGGTATTGCGACGATTAGTTGGTCCCAGGGAAAAGAGTATTCTATAGGTTCTTTTGGACCTTTGAGCAATGTAGAGAGTCATTTCAGCATTGCAAGCCTATGGTCCAAATTGACGGCACCTGGTTATACGGAAGGTATCAGCAATGTCTGTTGCTTGTCGTTGTTTAGGACGGTAATCGAAAGATTCTGCGTATATCGTTGGCAATAACTCTTGGAGAAACGACAGATGACTGAGATTTCTTCCTTAGCCGGTTGCGTCGCCTCATTCGCTCGCAGCCCGACATATGTGTCATATTGGACAGGGGACCCGGAATACTCTCGGCGATTGATCGCCACAGATCCTTTTAGGATCACACTCATCATTAGTACTATATATGACATGTGGGATCCAATTGCTACAAAAAATATCCTTCGACGACTGAGTGAGTTCTAGTCATCGACATGAGTTTGTAGTTCCCAACTATGTATTCACTGCACATCGAATTTTCAATTACGGGGTTATTTCATTACAGTAACCAGTACCTATTTATCAATAGGTTACGAGTCCATCCAACATATTTTCCATCAAAAGTTGAACAACTTGAGCACCATTAACTCCTACGGTGCTACATATGTTTCAAATATACCGTTCAAAGTGGACGCAGTCGTACGACAGGGGCATACAATATGGGCATATGACGTCAAAGTTGGCCGAGTACATGAGACACATTTTCCAACCAACGGCTCGTTATTATCATCAAAGGCCTTATTTTGCCTATATTCGGAGCACCCATTCTCCAACCAACGGCCCGTTATTATCATCAAAGTATCACACTGAAATAAACCCCGATTTGGCGGGAGTAAGAGATTCGCCGCCAAACTTAGGAGGGAAACTAGCCAGCTAGGGTTTCAAATTGATGGCGAATTTGCACATAATTACAGCCAGCTGATCTGAAATTATCTGCTGCAAATGCTAACTGGAAGAGAAAGTTTAAGCAGATTGATCGGCAAGCGCCGCCGTTTTCTTCCCAACCTTCAATCTATTCTCTCTTCGCCTATCCGGGTAATCCTCTCTCGCTTTCCTTTTATTTGCTCTTATCTTATAGAAAGGTAAAATTGACATTGATTTTACATTTTTTAGAGCTCTTTGAATCTATTGTCTGATGAAAATGGACGTTTGACTGAAACTGAATCTTCCAAAGGCAAAGTTGAAATATCCAGTTCTGATTTGGTAACTTGCCCTGTTTGTGGGAGCAAAGTTCGTGGTGAAGATTACACTATCAATTCTCATCTGGGTATTTTCCTTTTCTCTTGTTTCCAATGCTATTGGTTAGCTATATATATTGCCCCGAGTCTCCTACTGCTCTTTTCCCCTCATGTATCCATGCCCGACATTCGTGTCATACATTTCCAAAAATAGACCTAATTTTCTTCATGTATCTCAGTCTGGTTTCAGATATGGATATAGGGAAATGGCCTTCATACTCTTCATTTTTTCTCATGTATTTGTATCCGACCTTCATCCAACGTATATTTGAATAAGAATGAAAGGACATGACCTTTCAATAACTCATCAAATACATGAAAAATTGAATTTAGTCATGTTGTACACGTGCCTGTTTTGGATACTCAATTCAATTTAAAGGCATTACATTTTTGTTCTTATTTGATTTTATATCTGCTAATATGACTTAATGGGTTCAGATAGATGTCTTTCTAGAAGAACCAAGCGGAAGCTGACACAGCGGACACTTCTTGAATTAAACTTTGGTTGTTCTCAATCAAAGCTTCAAATTTCCTCGGATGAATCAGAACAGCTGCTGAGTAGTGACCTTAGTAAGAATTGTTCTGACTATGAAGAGAATGTCACTCGTTGCTTCTCGAAGATTGATCCAAGAGAAGAAAAAAGCCATGATCAGCGCAGACAATTGCCGCATACTGAGAGTGTTAAACAAATTGATGTGGCTGGTTCAGCAGAAAATCCGATCAGTGATGGAAGGGCAAACACCATGGTTGACTTTTCTGCATTGTCCACTGATAATGAGGAGTCCAGAAATCATATAGATGTAACTGTGGACAGCATATCTGGGATGGCTATTGATACTTATATTGTCGGTCGTAAGTTTAGTGATGAAAAAGAGGTGAATCTAGGGGCAAACATATCTCTTCTGAGAGACCCTGATAATATTAAGGATTCAAATGCTATCAAGGTTCACTTGCTTTTGCCTTTGCATTTTGCATAGTACTATATTGACCTTTTATTTCTTTCCCTTTTTTTTTATTTGGTTTGAGGGGGGGCGGGGGGAGGAAAAAACTACTAATACCACCTTGTTTTCTTATTTTAATCAGGTTCTTTCTGCAAGTTCTGCATGCTGTAAGGTGCTTGGTTATCTCCCTCTAGAGTTAGCTCAGTATTTATCTCCTCTGATTGAAAAGTACTGCTTGAGCTTTGAGGTGATGTAGTTCAAAAGAAACATGTTCAGTTTTTTTTTCAGCATGGCTACTCTTATGAATGTAATGTTCATATATACAGTAGTGAATGAACTATAAAATGAATAAGGGAAGGACATGAATTAATAACTCCTTTTAAATGGGACTGAAGGAAAGAGTGTGAATAAACTAACATGTTCAGAAAACCTCAACCTAACTGTAGGTAAAGTGAGTCCAGTGGAAATGAGGTGTCAGAAATTATTTGTTATCATTCAAGAGTAGTAGAAAAGCTGATAAGAGGTAAAAGGGAAAAAAAAAAAAAAAGAACTCTACACTCATTTAATTTGATTCCTCTACCTAAGTGCCAAACTTGTCACAGTGGAGGTTTATCACTCTAGGGACCTAAGTTCTCAATCAACTGGCTAGGATTCCATTTATTATTTATTTATGTATTTATTTTTGGGTGTGTTTGTGTGAAGAATCCTAGATTAACTTCTTAAAAGTCATCGTCCTTCCTCCCTTCTTCCCTGTGTTGGCATCTTTAACTGTACTGGTTTTAAAACATCCTACATGTGTCATGAACATTTCATTTTTACAAGCTTCTGAAGTTTTGGGAAGAAAATACATCCGTGACATGCTTTTCTCGAAACATTTTGATTATGTAATTCTGAATAGGCTACATATACCTGGCTAAAGAAATGGCTATATATTTGATTTATGTGGTAGATAATCTCCTTAATGAAAATGTTGGTATTATCATATATTCTTCTCTCTTTCTCTCTTTAGAAGTATTTATTTAGCCATACTCTTTTAATCAATCAAATTGTCACACTCTTAAATTTGTTAAAATGATGGAAACTGATAAGATTCTAGTTCTTCTCATCTCACTTTAGGCTTCTTGCAGGGATATGTGATATCTGTTCCTAAACGTTCTCTTGATGCTGTTCAAATTCAGATTGTGTGTCAGAACAGTATATTTAATGGTAAAAAAGGATATGATGAATTTGAGGCTTTACATTTGTGGCAAAAAGCTCTTCAAGTAGTTGAATTTGCAAAGAACCGCCCACCTAATACGACAAAATATCAGCAAAATTTTTGTCTGTTACTAAAGGAGGTTCTAACTAGTAGCCCTCACCTTTTCACAAAAGATAAGAAGAAATTCATCGGTGACGCTTCAAATTCTTGGTTTCCATTTTTTCCTGTCATTTAAAGTTCTACTTGGTTTTAATGTCTATATCATCTTTTGGCAGAATCATTCACTTCATTATCAGAGGATAGTCAGAGGCTTTTTGTTCGACTTTATACACGGAAAGGTTTTGTATTACAATATTAAGTTTGTATAATATCCTCTCCCTCACAATCTCTGAGTTCAATTTGTTATTTATGCCTGCATGTATAGCTCCATTCTTCACTACTAGTCCTTATACATCGATTCTATTGGCTGCTTAACATTGAACTTAGATCGTCTTAAGTAGGTAGGCTTTGGATCATGATTATTTTTTTCTCTGTGTTGCTGAATTACGAACTGAATATACTGGATTAGTGATCTACTCAAGTTTTTATTGTTGGATTCTTTTAAGAGCTAGTTTATTTTGCATTGTTAAATAAGTTTCTACAAGTTCATTTTACTATCAATAGATGATGTAAACAGCTAAAACTGTTAAAAGCTACTAAGATTCTTTTCCATATTGAGTTTATTTGTGCTTACTCAGTGACTATTTGTCATCAGAAACAGCCTTGATTGTGTCTTCAACCGTAGACATTCAAATGGAGATCCACAGTCTCTATAAGGATGGTTTTTCTTTCTTTGTCTTTAAATATGCATGTGTGATACTTGTATAAGAAGTCTTTGACATTGTGCTATACCAAGTGGTCAACCTACTAATTTACATTGTCCAAAATTGCGCATTTGTTTCCACGGTCAATAAATTTTATTGTCATGCTTTTTTTTATTTATTTTATTTTATTTTAAAATTCAGGACCTTGGTTTCGATTGTCTACCATTATGTACCCTGAAATATGTAATCCTCAACAAGCTGTCAAGGAGCTGTCTGGTAATTTAAGTTTATTAAAATTATTCCTATTTCTATACCAAAGTCTTTCCTGACAGCAAAAACTTATTTATGTGACATTGCAGCAACTGGCTATCTGTATCTCTTTGAAGATACAACTAAACTACATGATGATGAAATGAAGGACCTTTTGAGTCTGCTCACTGTTTCTGAGCTTCGTGACATTTTATGTACACTAAGAAAGGTTTGGATTTTTTATGTCTACTTTCTATTGTTCTTTGTGGCACTATAGCAATTCTGTACTCTGTAAAAGCATTTCTTTTTATCCTTGGTGTAGTGTTTTAGGATTGGAATGTAATTATTATTATGCTAGTGTCATGTGCCACTGGCCAAATCATCTGCCAGTATGGTCATCTAACAGCTCACTAGAATTTCTAGCTTAAAGTTCTTTTCCTTTTCCACTTTCTCATTATCATGTGTAGATGTTGTTGGCCAATGACCACACAATGCTTGCGATTTTTTTATTTTGAGAAAACATATAAGGAAGTTGAGCATTGCATTGCCCCATGAAAACAGAAAAAATGGAAGGAAAGAAAACAGAACTGGTCTTCAATATGAAGAGGTCAATATTTCTTATCGACTTCTTTCTTTTTCTTTTACCATAATGTCTATGATGCTACTAAAGTTCTACTACAAAAGGGTTTATTGGATCATGAACAATCAACTAGGATTTTCTCTAAATAATTTATTTTGTACTTTGATTATTCTTTATTGGAACTTTTGTATCTGTTTGTGTATGTTTTTAACATATGAAGCAACATTTTCTACAGAGTTAAAGCACTGATAGTGAATTATCTAGCTGTATCTATATGATAATGAAATTGAAACATATTATCATCTTCTGTTCATATAAATCAATGAAAATGGTGATCTAATTCAAACAGTTGGGCTTTTCTTACGTGCGCTTTTGGATTTCTGCTAAGCTACTCTTATGCAAGATTTCCATTTTTATTGCATATATTTTACAACTGTTTAGGTTTTCTTGAATTAATGTAGCACCAAATTTATGCCTTTATCCCATCATATTTCTCTTAAAGAATGACTGTAGTTTTACTGTTCATCATTATTTACAAGCATGATTTGAGGTCAAGATGTAGTTAAAGCACATTTAAGTTTGAATATACTACAAGTAGTAAATGGAGCATTTTGGTTGGGTCTTCCTAATTTTGGTTGATTCCATAGTTTATGCTCCTAAACTAATGGATTGGCCTCTGATGACTACACATTAAGAGATCTGCTGTGTGGACAGATACGGGTCAAACATTTTACATCTATTCACTACAGTAGCAATTATATGGAAATTTTGATTTGCCAACAGCGTAGATTGAGTTGGTAGGGATCAGATGCTTTTCTTGTAAAGCTCAGGTTTGATTGCCACTGCCAACAGTTCCATGCCTTGGCCCTACTACTGGCTATCCTTCCCTCACCTAAACTTATTGATGTGATTTTTCAGAAGTAAATAAATGCATTACATCGAACATTGATACTAGCTTCATTTCTTTAGTTCAGTCATGAGTTTAAGGTTTACAATAGATGTTGCCTTTCCAATCTCAAATTGGCTTTCTTATTTTAGCAGATCTGTACAAAATCGGGTATTTTAAGCATCTTATTTTCTGTGAGAATAATCCTTATGGCATGGCTTAATCTGTTAGTCTCGCAATTCAGATAAGATTCAGACAACCACATTTCTGAAAGCATGGTTGTTGCCTGCTATTTTTGCACTAGCAGCTTTTCCTTATGTTGCACTAATTTTTCTTTGTCACCTCTTTTTTGTTTAGGATGTAGTAGTAGCACACACTTCTAACACAATACTAGTGTTTTAAAAGTCAGGGCGTTGCTTGGCTATTTTAATCATCAAAACAATTTTTTTGTTGGTGCTCCTCATTTCCTGTTATTCTAAGTAGTCATTTGTTGTACTGAAATTCTATGTAATAGTCCAGTACACCCATGGTTTTAGCTTCTATTAACCGTTGTGGTATCAAGTATGTGTTTCTTACTTTGTTTCTTTGATGGTCCTCTGTATTCTGTTGAGTGTTCAGAAATGTAATCAAGGTTCAAGAAAGCAAAATCTTATTGCATCTCTTCTTTCCTGCTATAAAGGTGGATCATGGTAAATATTATTTCATAACAACAATTCATCAATTTTATGTAGTTTTCAAAAGCCCAATTGTATGTGTTAATTCTGACTTATTATTGTTGGTATATAATTTGCAGCCCTGTTCTACAACGGTTAATTTTGGAGAGAACTGAGATTTGTATTAGGACATCTCCAGAAGCTGAATCCCTTTTTTGGCGTGCTGAGGTGCTTGTACTAGTTCTGCCCCAGAATACTGCAGTGATACCCCATATGGTGTTTAACAATTTAATATAATGAGTCTTGTTTTGTACTGCAGAGGCTTTTCTTCCTAAATGGAGAACAGGATCTGTCGGCATTCCTACTGGTGGATCTCGGGATTGTCAAGTATCCTACTTACAACTGCATAATTTTAGAACAGATTTTCTCGAATGAAAGTGACTTACTTGCATATGAAGAGGTCTTGATTTCTCTCTATTTGATTGTACCAGTTGAAATTTTGTTGCCCTTTGCCACATATAATTGTAATGTGTTGCAGGCCATTGAAGTGGCTCAAGTAATTGATCAGTCTCTTGATGAAAACAACTTTGAGTTGGTTTTAAGATGCATCATGATAGCTGATTCCCGTATATCCTGCTGTCCCGAGAAATTGATTGATTCCACAAGCCCTGATTTAATGGCTATATTTCGGTCATGCTTCTCAGCATCATGGGTGTATTCTAAAGTAATCTTGCTTGGAATTTCCTTCCTTGAGTGTGAGCGTAGGTATGGAACATGATTCTTTGGTATAAGTAAAAATAAAATCCCCCTTATCATTTTTTGACTTATCTCTTGTCTATTAAGATGACATTACAGGGACCTAATTATGTTTTAAATTCTTTATCTTTCTAGGCTTTGCCATTGTTTGATTGAATGATTTATGCGCACAACCATCAATGATCACTTAAAAGATTTTTTATTTCAAAATAAGATGGTTGTGGTTGGATAGTAACAGTAGCAAGAGTGTAGTGGTAATAGTAGCAATTGTATTATTCTATGGTACTCAAACTCTGAGTGTGAGTATCATATACAAGTTTTTGTTCGGTACAGATATGTTCAGTTTTGTGCAACCTGTTTCATGTATTTGGAGTCCCTTAAAGGTCATATCCCCATACCTGTATTCTGGATATGCGTTGGACATGAGTGTCGAACCCAGGTATTTTAAGAAAAATGAAAATTCAGTAACCTTTTGCTAACTGCAATTGGATGTAGTGGTAGCAAATGGCAAAAGTAGCAACGTTGGCAGGGTGGTGATAGTGGTAGACAATAAAGCGACCATCAATGATCCAACAATGAATAAACTACTACGAGAATACATAAGTGAACCATAAAATTTTATCGAGCGTAGTGCTACTTTCATTAACCTGGTTAATGATCTTGATGCATAAGAAAAAAGCCACATCCAAGACAAATGTTGGGTTTTTTAAAAATATTTTTATAATTGTCTTGTCTCAGGTACAAGGATGCGATACATTTACTAAGGCGATTGCTTGATTGCTTCACCTGTGATACAAGAAGGGGATATTGGACCGTAAGATTATCTGTTGATTTGGAGCACATTGGCTGCCCCAATGAGAGTCTTTCAGTCGCTGAGGCTGGATTATTAGATCCTTGGGTTCGTGCCGGTTCAAGAATGGCACTACAAAGGCGAGTTCTTCGCTTGGCAAAACCACCTAGGCGCTGGAAAACTCCAAGCTTTTCAGTAACTCTTAAGAGGAAGATAATAGAGGTACTCTTTACTATTTCCTTGTGTTGGTTTTGCTCCTTGAGCTGTGCACTTAAAAAGTTTCGAAGTTTGCTTAACCTAGATTCATTTTCCTTGAAATACCCGTGCCGTGTCTGATTCATATATGGACATGGGTATGGGATGTGATCCTCCAATGACTCTCGAAATACATGAAAATCTTGGACACATCCATGTTTGGCACTCTCATCAGAGTCCAACTAACATTGTACTTAGCTAATTATATTAGTTTTCATCCTGAGACATACAGGTTCATATTCAAGGGAGACCATTGAACTGTGAAGCTGGTAGAAAAAGCCGGTTCTATGGGGAAGATGGGGAGCAATGTGGAGTAGAACAGTTAGCTCTACAGTATTATGCAAGAGAAGGTGGATGGCAGGGTGTCCATACAGAGAGTGGTATATGGATGACTATCTTTGGGCTTCTCATGTGGGATGTTTTACTTTCAGATGTACCAAATGTTTTCCGCACCAGATTCCAGGTACAATGCTCAATGTCAGTCATAAAAGAAACACAATATTTTGAATTGCTTTAGCAAGTCGGTGATGCTTTGTAATTCATTACATGCAAGTATGTGTTTCTTCATGCTTGCGTATTGATTTGATTGCAATGCCACTTTGAAAATTTTGGTTGTGTTGCTTGGTTCATTCCGAGTACATGATACGACATGACCACCTAAAACATGATAAAGATAAGAGTATTTGAATGTTTAAAATTTTATATAACACGATTTATTAACATATCAAAATTTGTATAAATATAAATTACTTTGAACATGATTATGAGATGAAAAGATATTCAACTACATGACTTGCCATGTCTACGGCTCGAGTTTGGCGAATTTAGCTGTTATAAATGGCAACAATGGGAAGGGTGATGAGACAGAATCTGAAACTCGAAATTTTCTCCACCCTTTAAATGATAACATACTAGTATACCATTTATATCCTTCAACATGATTGCTTCGAATACATGTATACTTGAAGAGAAAAGCCATATTACTCGGATGAGAGATTTAGGTACAGATATGTTTAATTTTCTTTTAAGTATTTCTATGTACATGGAAGGTCTTTGGAGAGTCATCCATATACCCTATCCGAATGTTTTAAAACAGGTACTTGAAAAAAAAGAGAGCAGGAGCAATATAGGATTAAAGGGAACTAACAAACATTTGAAAGAGTACATAGCTTTGGCTTAATAACCAATTCAAATTCTCTGAAAATTTCACTTTTTTTTTTGTTTGTTTGAAGGGGGGTGGGGGGAAGAATTATGTGTTAAATTTGTGTGAGTTTCTTAGATAGGTAAATATTTCCTTTTTCAGACTGCTCCATTGGATATGGAGACTGATCATTTTTATCTGGCAAGAAAGAGCCTTATCGAGCCCCAACTACAAAAAATCCACGATGGTTTGGCTGAAGAGATTCTCATAACATCATGGGAATTGCATATGGGAACAGCTTGTAGAGGAGTTAATTGGGACCAACACTCCCTTTCCGACCTTCGAGCAGCTGTTTCATGTATCAGAGGTCCTTGTTTGGCCTCTCTATGTAGACATCTCGCTCAGGATTACGGTAGTTGGTCGAGTGGAATGCCCGATTTGTTGCTCTGGCGGTTCCATGGGGATTACAAAGGTGAAGCCAAACTCGTCGAGGTTAAGGGCCCTAGAGATCAACTCTCCGAACAACAAAGAGCATGGCTTCTACTTCTAATGGATTGTGGATTCAACGCGGAGGTTTGTAAAGTGAGCACTACAGGAACATCCCCTTGAGGTTAGTTACCCTACTAAAAACCTGTATTACTTGGACGTATTTGAAAGTGTTGTTTAGTTATGTATACCATGTGAGTATATTCAATTATTTCAAGTCTTTGTTTTACATGTATTTGGACTGTCAAATTCTTATACTTGTATCTAAATATGCAATACATGTAATTAAGCAGCATTGTTAAAATTCGAAGTCTTTCCAGGGAGTCCGATGTTTTTATAATTTCTTCAACAAATGTTAGTATGGAATTTGTTACACCCTGCACTCAAAACAGCGTCGGATCTGAATATGTAATGTCACATTACGTTGTTGAAGGCACTCTAATTAAAACCACTTTCATTACCAAGGAAATTAGCATTCAAACAAAATAAATTCTTTACAAATTCAACTATACACATAAACATGTTTAACAAATCTCAAATGATATTATTTAACGCATGTTTAACAAATCTCAAATGATATTATTTAATGCAATTAGGGATTAAACGAAATTAAGTACCAAATTAAGATATGAATCCTAATTCTATTTATCAAAATCCAATAGTGATTTGAGATTGATCTCCCTTATTTTATTAATTTAGCTTTATGTGTTTGTCTTGACATACAAAAAACTCTTACCTTGAGATTTGAGTCATGTTATCTGAGATTTGTTTGTTTAGTCTCAAGACCAAAATTTGCGATATGCACCAAATAATTAATCATGTTATCTTGAGATTTGTTTGTTTACTCTCAAGACCAAAATTTGCGATATGCTCCAAATAATTAATTATGTACTTGAGGTTTTGATGTATGTTCTTAATGTTTTGAGACATTATTATAAAAATACCTAAAATAAGCATTGTAAAGCACAAACACCAATCACTTCACACCTAATTTAGGCAAACATTAATCCAATATCATTTGCACAGATTTAACTAACCAAAACATAATCAACATTCTAACAACCTAGCAATCAATACACCTCAACCATACAAATCTAAATAAAAGATTTAACCATTAAGTTCATACAACTCAATCACTTCTCAAGTATTAAAGTTCAACTCAAGAAATTTTATAAGTCCATGATAGAAAAACATACCAAATTCATATTAGACCATAATACTCGACATAGGTAGATGCCATTAACTACACATACAAATAAATAACTGTACAAGTATATCCAAGTTGAGTTGAGCTATTACCTCTAAATACTTTACGACTTCAATCTACTAAAAATCTGTGGTGCTAACATAGCTTAAATTCAATATATAATCAATGATATGAAAAATAAGAAATTCATATATGTATACATACAACATTATACCAATTAGTCACATCTTAACATCAATGACATTAACCATTAAGTTTTCATATAATCCCGATAATAAGGCACCCTCAAGGTATTAACGTCTTGTTAAACTTACCTCAAAGCAATCTCAATATTCATTTTATAATATAATTGAATATCATATATATATCATGATCATTTTATTAGTTTAATCCTTATTAACTGATTTGGATTTGAGGACGGATACACGGATCAGTCCATTGACACACTAGTATATGAACTATGTGCTAATTGAGCATAGATGCATCGATCCCATCAACCACATCAGAATACGTTCGTAGCCTTGGGGAATTGAGCTAGTGATATGTGCTCGACCCTCAAGGAATTAGAGAACTATTGCAATATAACACACATTAAGCGTTGGATCAAATATAACATGCATTAAGTGTTGGATCTCCCACTTATCAAACAAACCTTATGGCATGCCAAATATACTCGTAACTCTATTCGACACTGTTAATAAAGCATTATTATTTATTAATAATTTATCAAAACACATTATAATCAAATTACTTAACATGACCATAATATGATATTACAATCTCAAGTATACATACATATATATATGTACTTCGACATATCACATTCAAAACAATTAACTATCTATGAAAGCATTGATTGAAATCAAATTATGTGAGCACAAATTTAAATATATACAAGAATTCATATCAAGGTTCAATTACAACTTACTACCCGTAAAACAAAACATTAATATTTTGCCATTTACTCCTTGCATTTCATTTAATTCAATATATTTTCTTTCAAGGTATCATATGTATATATATAGTTCACGCATGCCTAATTATCAACTTATTTTAGGTTCTCATATCAACAAAATTTCTCACTCATTTCTCATTTAATCCAACAATTTAAAGATTAAATCAACAATTATAAATCATAACCAAAACAACAATTAACATCAATGAATTCACAAGCCAAATATTTAATTATCTTATGTGATGAAAAAAATATGTTAACATAAATCGGACTTGTTGTTTGTTGTTCGTTCTCGTCTTTTCGTTGTCCCTTGACATTTTGTCCTTTGTATTTAGACTCGTTCAAAGATACAATTATAGAAACAATATTAGTTTCTCATTATCAAATATACAAAATTTACAAATAAAACGTGTTATACATATTTTCTTTTTGGTCCATTTTAACCCTAATGTCTGAAAATTTCGTAACTCAAATATTCGTGATCGAATCTCAATCCGACTCTAGAACTATAATCTAGGAGCCCCAAATTATTTAAAAACTTATATAACTCAAAAAGTTTCATCAATTCTCTCAAATATGCAAAAACTCATCAATGGTTATTTGAATAAATATATACTAAACCCATTACCTTATGACTGCCTCCCGACGTGCGAACATCGAGAGTGTAAATATTGCAAATAAAATATATATAATTAAGTACGGTATCTACAAGTGAACATGTCAAATTGTAATATAGTTTTATTTACAACGAAACACTTGGAAAGTATTCCAAGGATCGTACCCAATGGATTGCAGACTGAAGAAATTTATTATTAAATTAATTACCGAAAATAATTATTAATCTAACTGAGTCACGAATTAGTAGTGTTGATGCAGAATTAAAATATTAATTAAACTAATTAACATGAAATAGCCTAATGGAATTTTCTATTCCTAGTGTCAATGATGCGAGCTCCTAGCTTATGATCGATTAAATACCTAATTATCAACTAAGAAACCAATTACCCTTAACTGAGTGATTTACCATCCTTAGCTAAGAATATCCTCTCGGACTCATCATCACTAAAGATTACCACCTAAGATACCCTCTCGGTCTCACCTAGGCATATGGATACCCTTTTGGTCTCACCGCTCGGCACAAGGTATACTCGATAGGATACCCTCTCAGTCTCACCTGTCTAGATATTTTACTAGAGTCATCACTTCCTAGTATACTAAGTACTCTTGAACAAACACCCAATTTCAGATAAATAATTACTTAATTAATAAATCAGTTAAGAAACTGAATCATGCAAAATATGAATAAAGCACAAGAATTAATCCCAACATTCATACAAGCATCAATTGATCAGGTTAATGAAATATAAATAAATGAATAAAGGAAAATAATGAAGAAAATGCTCATGAATAAATAGATAGAAGCACGATTTCAGAGCAATCTACGCTCGCAATCGTCTTCATATTGGAATAGAAAGAACTTCGTTTACGAGAACATAAAACTTAAGCTAAAAACTAAATAAAACAATATAAGAAAAGCTGTCTAACTAGGTTGATCCCCCTTTCCATAGGTTTATAATTCAACTTTTATAGGTTAAACTTGGAGTACAAGATGTCTAAAATACCCTTGAAATAATTAGGGTTTAACTAATAAAAGGTCAAAATACAACTGCTTTAATCCAAGTTTTTTTAGTGTTGTCACGACGTCAAGGAACCCCACGTTGCGACGTCAAGTCTATTTCAGCCCTAGTAACTTCGATGTTCGATGTTGCGACTCTGCATGTTGGTGTTGTGACACTAGCGTTGTCTTTTGTGTTCTTTAGTCTGAAACGACATCCTGCACACGCAGGTATCCCATTAATCCTACCTTAGGCCCGAGTTGGCCAAACGGTTCATCAGAACACTAAAAAAGTGTAAAAATACTTATTTTACTAAAATTAACTCTAAGCTACTAAAAATAGAAAATGCAACTAAATAACCTGAAATGACTTGAAAACAAGCTCATTAAGTGCCGAAATGACTCTAATCTGTCACTACAAATTGTGACAAATCATCTTGCCGACTTGCTTCTTCCATGAATCAAGCTTAAAAACAAATTTACATTCATAATTCAAGCTTTCTATCTCTTAGTTTTCTAAGCTTCCAAAAATAGTAAATAAGAAAAACCATAATGGTTCTCATGTATATTGAATGGGTCTTACTTGACTACTGACTTAGGCTAATAATCCATAAAAAATTCAAAGACATTCACATTTACTTGATATGGAGAGCTCACAACATAAGGGGAATGGGAGCATGAAACTTTTCTTTTCTTTGTTTGTAGTGATTGTAGAAGAAAAAGTAAAGATGATTCTCATCTTTTCACAAAAAATTTCTTTTGATAACTAAATTTTAACTTAATTAATAGTCATATAATGGTTGAGATTATGCAAAATTAGACAAAAATCCCCTTTTTATTTGAAAATGAGGGAAATAGGCCACATTTCTTTAAATTTAGAAAAATAAACTGATTTGCGTACAAGTGGCAAAAGCGTGCTTTCCCCCCTCCTTTCCACATCAACAACCACTTTCTAAAAAAATTGTTAATTTGAAAAAAAAAAAGCCATTAGATTAAAAAGAATAGGTCGTTGGATTGAAATTTGAAAAAAATCGAGAAAAGTTTAATAATTTTCTAGAAACCCAAGAATTCTGGGATAAAATTTGCAGTTCGTCTAGTCTTTTACATGGCAGAATTTTTAGGTCACAAGAATACCCAGGAATCTTGGGAAAGAAAAACTAAAAAAAAAACGTTTCTAACAAGACACATTTTTCTAATTTGTGAGTCTTGTCCTGTCTTTTCCAATAATTTGAAAAAAAATTCATATCCGGTGGTAGAGTTTTTCTATAAAATAAAGATTGATATGGGTAGGTTTTCATAGTTAAATTTTGAGTAGATATGTATGTTGAGGAGAAGATTGTTGATGTTAAAAAATCTAAAGTTGGAAAATCAACCCAACAAAGTAAATTAGTTCAAATAAGTAAATTTGGTGGTTTAAGTTATTTGCCCAGTTCGTCGATGTAGAGGAAGGTGGTCTAAGTTCAACAATAGTTCTAGATAATATGTTTCAAGAACAGGAAGTAGAAAGTCCAACCACATGACTGTATGGCAGTTTCACGATATTGTTGCAAAGCTTGTATTAGGGAATTCCTAAATCATCATTGGGAAGGCATTCCTCGGTTTCATCCTTCTTTTTTATCTTTGGAACGTCGATGTCCTATGCTAGAAACACTTATGCAGGTATGCCATCAAGTTACGTGGGTAGACAATCCTGTAAATAATATTGGTTTTAACATAAGGTTGTGTAGAACAAATGGTGTTCTCTCTACCACCTGCATTGATAAAGGGACATCCAATCTGGTACATGGCTCAAAAACTCAGGTTGATAGCGAAGAGGAAATTGAGAACAAAGAGAAAGTTGAGAATGAAGTGGAAGTTGAATTTGATGATGATCTAATATGAGAGTCAAGGCTCGATGGTTTAGAAATTGTATTATTTTCTGAACTAGAGGCCATTCCTATTAAACTAGAGGGGAGTGATTTTGACAATGAAGGTCCGAACAATTTTGAAGGAACCCAACTATATTTTACGGTGTATGAACCTCCACTTTGCATGCTTAATGTCAACATTGATGCTCAAGATGGGTTATAATTTCCTAAACTTCCTCATAGAAGACCGGGCCATGTGAGTTCTTCTACAAATTTTGGCTATTTACAAGTTGGAATGGAGTTTTCCTCCAAAGATGTTGCTATAGTGAAGCGTTATAACATAAAGCATGGGGTCAATTTCCATGTTACTAAATTACGAGCGAAAAATGAGGCGAAGTGCACAATGCGTGACATTAGATGTTCATGGAAAACCATGGAATTAATGAGAAAGAAGATGAGAAAGAAATATGATGCTCCACATACTTGTGTTGTTGGAGGTATGTCATAAGATCATCTAGAATTGGATTCTGATCTTATCTTTGATGTTGTATTACATATGGTAAAAGCAAATCTTAGGATTCTTGTACTGATTTTGGTTGCTAATATCAGTAGTGACTATAATTACACCACATATTACTACAAGGCATGAGTTGCAAAACATAAGGGAATGAAAAAAATGCATAATTTGTGGGATAAATCATATAAAGATCTTTGACAATGATTGTGCGTACTGAATCAGTACATCCCAAGTACCATCATCGATTTGCAAATGGAACCTGTATATCATGGAAATTGAATGGTCTAAGGTAAAAAAAATTTCCATCGTCTTTTTTGGACATTCAAGCCATGCATTGAAATGTTCTGGTACTGTAAGTCACTAGCCAAATTGATGGTACATTCATGTACAAGAGATATGAGCATCACTTGTTGTTAGTCATTGCACAAGACAGTAATTGGAAAATCCTGCCAATAGCTTTTGCAATTGTTGAACAAAGAACCTCGAGAAGGCATGTGACTTCTTCTAGACTAGCTTGAGAAGGCATGTCGTCGCAACTGTTGAATCTGGTGCCCGAAGTGTAGTATTTTCGTCTATGTACACTTGTATTTTTTTGAACAAATTGGTTTAATAAAATAATTCATAAATTACATTAATGTTCTTTGTAGATTGTACTTAGTGGTTTTTTCATGTAAAGAAAAATGGAAGCAAATATTAGATTACTGGTTATCTAGTGTTTAACTAACACTAAGAGGTATTACACATTTGGCTCATAATATGAAAAGACAACTTGTTTTAGTCTAATCAGAAATGAGAAAATCAATTGAAATACTAATAAGTCATCTATCAGGTCCAATTTGGGAGTTCTTTTCTTGGGCATTAGAGTGGATGACTCTTAGAAGATAAAGACATAGACGTGACTAACTGAACTATCAGTACATCAGATAGGTTCCAAGTAGAATAGATCTTGAATCTATTTATGGATTTATTCACTTGTGACGTTCATAGTGTGACATACCTTAATCCTAAGTGGATGATGGACTATGTATGCATGACTCATATACTTTGATATAAATAAAAGCCTGAGTTCAAATAGATAAGGAACCAAAAGTTGGTGCGTTGGGTATACAACTTCTATAGTATGTAGCATTATTCACAATAATGGAATTCACAGCCCATGAAATGGGTAAATGATATCCTCTCATTGGCATCACATGATAGATGAAAAGTAAACATGGCTATGGGTCATTTGTCTTTGTGATGAATGAGTTAATTACTATTTGATAGTAATTGACTTTTCATGAAGGAAGATGCAATTTTTACCATGAGAAAAAATAGGATCATATTGGGAGAATAAATTTATCCAAAAGAGATTAAGGATATCCAATGACAAGGTCATTGGATGAACGCTGATCGAGTAGCTTTCGTAATGGTATGTAACTGGGGAGAGCTCAGTGACGATACTATGGTGGAATGACTTTGTAACTAAATAAATTTATAATTAATAGGTGAAAAGTTAGAACTTAATTATAAATAATTTGAGCCCAAATTAGATATGTCCAATCGGTCCCTCCGTTAGTTCGTTGAAACTAGAAATGAATTACTTATTGAAGCAATTGAACAAAAATAGATAGAAATGATAAAGTTAGAGAAATGGGTTACATTCGGAAATGAATGTGGTTTCTCACTAAGTATGGAAATACCTGAGAATTAATTTATGTTTTGAAATTATTATTTAAGTAAATAATTGAAGTTCAAAATGGAATTAAATTAATTGGTCATTGTGAATCCATTGAATATGGAATTAAATTAATTGTTAAATATATTTTCTCATAGATTCTTTTACGGTAAAGTTGTCATGACATTAAAGGAATTAGAATTGGATTGAGAAAATTATTTAATTGGAAAATGAATTTAATAAATAATATTTATTTTTAAATAATAAAACTTGTATTGGGTTGGATTAAATTATAAAGTGCTAGGTTAAAAGTCAAGGAAACACATATAATTGGACCCGATACAGGAGAGCCCAAAACCCCTCATCATAAGTATGAGGGGTGGCAACCCTAGTATAATTAACTAGGGTATCGCCTATTTCTCCTAGTAGAACTAGGAGACTTGGTTTTCTATCACATAAGTATTGTTTATGTTTTACTAATTCAATCATGATTCTTCTATCTCTCCCTATCAAAAAATGACAATGGTAGAGCTATTTACACATGTAACGCTCCAAAATTTTAATTTTGGGTATTGTGAATGTGTGACAAAAAATATTTGTCTGCTTTAGTGGTTATGTGTTCTGGGTGTGTTTGGGAGGTCTCAAGTTCAAGCCAGGACTTGGGCAAATTTTGGTATTTTTATGAATAAATCTTTGGTCAGTAGGCTTTTAAGTAAAAGTTGACAAATAATTAACAGAATGGGCTTGCTGGTTTGATGGATAAGTAGAGTGTTAGTGTGAAGGAGGTCCTGTGTTTGAATTTTGGCATGGGCATTATTTTTGCTCGTGCGTCCGGGAGAGTTTGAGTTGGACTAAAAATCTAATTAGTGGATTTAGTGGGGAGTTTGATGGAGAGAAATAAGGGATTGGGGTAGTTATCAAATATTCTGTTCATCTTTTTTTTTCCCTTTTTTTTTTACTTTCCCCAAAATCCCTTCACCCTCTTGCTGTTTTTCTCTTCATTGCTGTCGAATTTCTGCTTTCTTTCACCCTTCATCTTCTTGATTTTTCTTTTCCCACTTTGCCTCGTGTCGCTCCACATTTGTCTGCGATCGTTCAGTAAGTTTTAGATAAAATATTTGTCTCTGTTTGTTAACTTTCTTCTGAAGTGTTTTGTTTATGTCAATTAAGGGATGATTCAAGGGCTCGTAATCACTAATCGGAGTCTTAGTTTGTATGGGAATTACTGTTCATTGGTTGAAGTAAGGTTTAGTCGCTTATGGGTTAAAACCTCGATACGAGTTCAATTTGGGATCACGTTATGTGAGATTAAATTAGTATTATTTGTTCAATTATAGGCTTTTGAGTGCTCGAGGACTTTTTTAGCATCAAACAAAACAGGTGTGTACCCGAAACACAGAAAACGGGATTCGGTGAAAAGCCGAAATTGCTTACTGTTTGGATAACAGCAGTAGGCTAATTTTGAAAAATCACCATAAATTGTGGAAATCAAATTAGAGGATGAAAAAAAATAGAATTAAAGGTTATTGAGTCTAGTTTCTCATAGAAGAAACGATGTAAGTAATGAAATTGTAAATCGTGAGATATAATAAGTTTTGTGAGACAATGTCAGAATGAATTCGGGTTCCCCTGTTCTGACTTAAGAAAATCATCAAAAATTGGAGAAAAATAATTAGGGGTTAAAATTTACATATTTAAATTTTTAATGAGTCTATTTTCAATAGAAACTAATGGTAACATCATCCAAATTTTTTACTAAGAGATAATTAATTTTTAGCAAAGAAAGGCGAAGCTGTTAGATAGCAGAACAGAGGTAAGATTGAGGATTTTACTGTACTTAATGGCTGTATTGGCTGAACCAAAAATTTTGAAACTTTTATGGTATAAAGATATTTGAGCCTAGTTTCAAAGACATCAAGCGAACCTTAATTTGGAATTCTGTAGCTCAAGATATAAATAATTTAGTAATAGTGACTCAAGTAGACAGCTTTGAAGGAACATATAAGTAAATAGTGAAAACATATATGAATATTTAACTAGCACGGGTTACATTAAAAATGGACCACGAGGCCAAGGCCAATTTTGGTCGAGTGGGCCACACGGGCAGACCACATGGGCGTATGATCCCATTATCACTAAATTGATTTTTAAGGTTGCACGGGTCGCCCAAGTCGACTGTGAACCTACTGTAGGGTCGGTAAGCATCACTTAGACCCCTAATTGTACGAACTGAATGTTTAATTTATATATGTGTTGAGCATGATGATATGCTTGTATACTGAACTGGTTATATGTACTGATGTCCTGAGATAGCATGTCGTGACTTGAATGTTGCATTGCATGGGGTTGGGTTAATTATATTTGGAGGAAGTGTACTGAAAGGCTCTTAAGCCTAACATACTTGCAGCTCAGCTGTAAATTACTGTTTTGTGCTACATTCGGTACTACCTAGAGTGTAGGGATGGGTGGGTTGATTTGATCCCCACATGGAGTGTAGGGTTGGACGGATATGGTGTGTAGAGGCTGGTTGGGTAGGACTTTGATATTGAATACTGCATGACTGCAACTGATACTATGATGGGCTAAGGCCCTACTGCATCATGGATACTGTACTAAGATGGGCTAAGGCCAAAACTTTTACTGATACTGAAAAAGGGCTTAGGCCCAAGACTGCTTTAATTGTGCACAGTGATTTACTATTGTTTGTTTTTTGTGGGATTACACACTGAGTTTTCGTAAACTCACCCTTTTTGTTTAAATGTTCACAAGTAATCCCCAGATCTAGACGGATCTGTGCGGTAGAGGACTCGGCAGTGACCACGGTTTTGGACTTTCATGGTTTTTAATCCATATTTCTGATAATTGGTTTTATTTCTATTCTATTTTTACTGGCTAAGTCTTTGGGTTTTAATTATCTTTACCTTATGGATTACAACTGCTAGTAGTAGGAAACCTCGGTTTTCAAAATAAACAAATATTTTTCCTAAACACACAATTGTTTAATCTGTTTTAAAAGCTTCTGCGAACGAATAACGTTTTGAAACTATCAATTAAATGAGTAACACAATTTTGGAACTAATAAGATATTAAGATAAGGAATTCAATGGAAATGGTTTTAACGCGACGACATAATTTTCGAACACCCTATCATGTGACATCGCTAGATCCGACCATAACGTCCGGGCCGGGTTTGGGGTGTTACAACACATAAGTTTTTAATACTGTTATTCTGCCCGAAAATAGTGAGAATTTATTTCTAAGTATAAATTATATTTTCTAAAATAGTAATTCACCGATTTTTATAGAGAAAGATTTACTTTCTTATTGAAAGTAAGAACATTATTTATGGTTCTGTATTTGATTTATGATTGTTTGAGCCCATACTCGAAGCGGTTTGTGGTACGAGAATAGCGGGGGAGACCAATCGGCTGAAAGTCAAGAACATTTAGGATCTGTCTTGCACAAAGCACAAGTATTATTTGAAAAAAGTTTATTGTTATAAATATCATAAATTGAATCGATTTTTAAAATTTTAAATTTTCACTATGATAGAAAACCATTTTTAAACTGGAATTTTCATAACAATTGATATCAGAGCCAGGTTGTGCTATGTTTATAGTATAAATCAATACCAAAATTCTCTTTTCTTCTTGTTTGGTTAATTTTTTATACGATGTGACATTTTTATAATTATTTGTATGTTTTGGGCTATGTATGTGAATGAATGTATGCTATTATTTTATTATTATAAAATAATTTTTTCCAAAATTGTGTTTCCTAGAAAATTGAGAAAACGCAAACCTGAGTCAACCAACTGGCAAAAGACTAACGGTTGCCCAATGGCGGAGGTTATCGTGGCCTTACGGCTACTTGGCAGTGGACGGACAGGGATTGACGGCGATGGTGACGTCAACTGTGGGGACAATAGAAGTCCGTGATGGCAACAAAAATTCAACAACAAATCCTTTCGGTGGTTTTCAAGTCATTTGTGATTTTGAGGAAATCCCTAAAAATTAGGATATTTCACTTTGACCCAAAAAACTCAAAGTATGCTTTAGGGTAATAATTGTAATTTTTATTTATTATTTTTCTAGGATGAAATCATGAAAACTTTGGGTGGTTGGAGTCATTTAATTTTATGCTTTTCTATGATAGCATGATGATGTTTAAATTGATTGCAAAGAATGCTTAAGCATACGTATGATAAGCATGCCATATACTTTAGGAGAAGAATGCCACATGTACTTGTCATGTATTTATTAATCATTCATGATTGAAGTTGGATATAAAAACCTTGCATGTTTGTAAAAGATTGAGTGGGAGAAGGTCCTTAAACAAGACTTGTGACCTCCATTGATAATCTCTTGTGATGGCATGAAATGGACCTATCTCAAGGTAGACGTTGTTATATGGATTTCACTGAGGAGATTTCCTAAAAGAAATAAGAATTATCTTGTAATGTATGCTAGTTGGTCGATCAGGTTGTAGGTATTATCATGCGATAAACAATAAGTTTTTCTTTTATAAAGGACAACTAGTCATACATGTTACTTGTTGAGATTGTCCCAAGATGACTCAATCGTGGTGCATGAAATGATTGGTGTTGAGTTGATGGTTATACACTCAAGATCATTCTAGTTTGTAATACCCAATTTTGGCCAAGGTAAAAAGGCCCAAATAAAACAATCCAATTACAATAAGGAGGGCCCAAACCCCAGACCCAATTTTTGTTAAAGACCAGTGGCCCAATTATATGTGGCCCAAATGCCCAAGAGTTACAGAAATCCCTAGGGTTTCTGAGGAAACCCTTTGCGCCGCAGCCACAAGCATGCCCGATCTTCATACCTGCGCATCAAGAAAAAAACAAAAAAGGAAACACAATCAAAGATTCGAAAATCAAATAAAGAAACAGATTTGTTTCTTCTTTAGATTTGTTTCGTTCGGCTATAAAAAAGCCATTAATGCACTGTAATAGGGGTAGAAAAAATCAATAAAAAAGACAGTGGATTTCATAGCAAAAACAGTGAGTTCAATACCGAAAGATCAGAAATCAATTCAAGGTTGATTTTTATTTTCGTTAATTTACATTTATTTTTGTTACACATTTTTTATCTATATACGAATAGTATGAAAATAAAAAAGGAAAGAAATCACCTTTTCTTTAAACTCTGAAACGGCGCTGTAGCGTTCGAGGGAGCCACGCCGAGGATCGGTGGCCAGACACCGAAGGGTCTCCTCGATTTATTTGCGATTTTTGTCGATTTTTTGAAAGCTCCAAACCCAGATTCAGGTTTAGATAAGCTTAAGGAACCAAATAAGGGATTTTCCTTTTTGACCACCATGATGATGCGGTCGTGTATTGAAGATCGGCGACCGTGGTGGTGGCCGATGACCGTGATAATGACCCCTGGCCCGAAAACGAGAGGGTTGAGAGCTTTTTTTGAAAAGATTTTGTTTTTTTTAAATGGTTTAAAATGACCTTTTTTGGAAGAATAAGGGGTTTATATAGGGCACCAAAACGGTACCGTTTTGGAGAGCCCCCAGACGCCCAAAACGGCGTTGTTTTGGGCCCGGCCTAGGATCCGCGTGTTTTTGAGCGGAGGGGTAAATTGCGCTTTTAACCCCTTCGCTTTCTTAATATTTTACAATTAAGTTTTTTATATTTTTTAATTTGTCCTTTAATTTATTTCCAATTTCAATTTATTCCCTATGGAACGACGCCGTTTAGAGGGAAAAGGAAAATTGCCCTTCCAGTCCCTCCAGGATTATTCGCGGGTTCAATAGGGTCCTCCAGTCTTTATTTATTTACGAATTTACCCCAGATTTTTTATTTACAGTTCAATTTAGTCTTTTTTATTTTTATTTTTCTTAAAATTAGTTAATTTTAATAATGTAATTATTATTTTTATTTTTAAAATTTTCATATGTAATTATTCTTATTTTATCTATATATATGTATTTATTTTTATATACGCATTTATATTTTTTCAACTAATATTTTTCTCATATTTATATATATTTATTTTTTATTTAATTAATTTTAATAATGTAGATATTATTTAATTATTTTAATATATTTTACATATATACATATTTTTAAAATATTCTATTCTATTTATATATATAAGTACATATTTTTTATATTTTGAAAATATTTAAATACATACTTATATTTTTAATACATATATTTTAAAATTTATAAATGTATATTTATATATTTTCTTTATTTTCATAAATGCATTATATTTTATTTTTATAAATTTTATAATTCAAAATTTTATATGTAGATCATGTGTTTGTTTTCTTTATTCCTCATAATTTCAATGAATGTATTATGTACCTTTTATTTTTTTATGTGTTTCGTTCATTTCCTTCTTTTGTTTATCAATTTATGTTTTCATTTATATTTTAAAAGCATGTTTTTTTTTTGCTCGATTATTTGATGCTTTGCATGTTATTGATTTATTTTATTTATTTATTTATTTGTTTATATTATTTCTATGCCATTGTTGTATTTATTACTATTGTATTTGTTATCTCGATATTTATACATACATTATAACATTACATCATCTTTTACTCGAATTTAAAAATAGAAAATTTTCAAAATAAAGATAATACTCGTATTTAAGATTTTCAAGAAAATTGAGCCCTAACGTATTGGGTTCCGATTTTCTTCGTAAAATCTAACAATCGAGGATTGTTCTTTAATCAAACAAAATAAAACTTGTCATCGGGAATTCAATGTGTTGTGCCCTAACGTATTGGATGTGACACGTTGATTTTTCGAGATAAAGATTTTTTTAAAAAAAATAAAAGAAATATTGAATGTTTGAGATTTTAGGAAATTGTGCCATAACGTATTGGGTTGCGATTTCTTCATAAATTTTAGACAATTAGATATTTTCTTAAATTTTATTACACGATTTTTTTTGGACTAACTCATCTTGAAGAGAATAAAATATTGTGCCCTAACGCATTTGGTGTGATATTTTTTTCAAAATGAGAAAGTTTTAATGAATAATTTAATTTAATTAAGGATCGCATTTTTTGACTCTCGACTTTAAGACATTAATTAATCAATTTGGTACCAATTTTTGGGCGTTACGAGGGTGCTAATCCTTCATTGTACGTAACGGACTCTAGAATCCGGTTTCTTTTTTTCTTTTTCTAAAACTCGTAGACCAAAGCTATTTTTTAGGTGAACCAATCACACCTCAATAAAAGATTGGTGGCGACTCCCAATTTTTATTTTTTTAAAGGTCAACAACTAAATTTTTGTTTTTTTTTCAAAATTAAAAAAAATGGTTTCGACATAGTTAAGTAACTTCCAAGAAGCTATGCTTAAGTTAGAATGATGGTCAAACATGAGATGATTATTTGAGACTTCGTTTACGTAAACGATGTCATATATATTTTAATTAAATATTTACGAAGTTATGTTGTAGGTGAATTGATTTTTTTGGTTAAGTAATTTTACCGAATTAGTGTTTAACTAAGGTATAGGGACTAAATCGTAAAACTGGTAAAAGTTCAATTATTATAGATTATTATTTAATAATAGGATAAGTACTTAAGTGGCAATTAAACCAATACATAAAGAATAGTGGACGACAAGTGGATTGTTTTACTTATTTATGTAATAAAATGTTAATAAAATAATAATTAAAAAAAAAACATCTCATTAATACTAAAATGTGGTTTTAGTAAAAAAAGAAAAGAAGAGTATTAAAAAAAGAGGAGAGTCTTCTTCAACCTGGATGATTTTTTTTGAAAGAGAGGACACTTGAAAAAAAATTCTGCTTGTTTTTCTGGCTACAATTCGATTAGAGAGGGAGAAGAGAATTATTGCATGCTAAATTTTGAGCTCGTTTAGGAGCTGATTTTCCTCAAGAAACTTGCAAAAAGGGGAAGAAGAAGGCAGCAGCAAGAGGGGAAGAGATCTTACTCAAGGTTATGCTCGACTTCGAGTTTTTGTGAGTCCTCTATACATTTTTCTTTCTTGATTGCTTTGTTACACTTTCATGCTGGTATGAATGTATAAATCCAAGGAAAATTTTTGTGGAATGCATGTTGTCGAGGGAGCTGCTTATGCATGCAGTTTTTTTTAAGTAGGCTATTAAATTTCTTCGCCAGAAAAAGGTGGTTCGGTTGGTGGTGATCTATGCTATCCAAAGTTTTTTTTTATGAATGTTGTTCAATTGAGCATAAATAAATGAGGTCTGACTAATGGAAATTAAGTGGTTTTAAATGTCAGTTTATAATGTCCACAAAGGATGTGAATTTATGATGTCTGGAATTTGCAATTTAAGGTGTTTAAATGCTGCCATTAACAAAGTCTGTAGGCTGTAATTTGGGATGGTTAAATGATGCCATTCATGATGTTGGGAGGTAAAGATTGAAGGTGTCCAAAGGCCATAACTTTAGTTTGTCTAAATGAGCTTGAAATTTATTTAATACATGACATTATGAGTGTTTGCTGCTGTCCAGAGCAAGACAAAAATTAATTGTAAAATTGTTGATTAATGCCCTCTTTTGTGGATTCATTATTACTGTCCATGTAAGAGTAATTAAATATTGGTGCCAATTGAAATGTAATGTTGTACTTGTGTACAATTCTGACCAATTTAAAGAGAAATTAAAAGTGGTTGGCAAGTAAAAAGTTTAATTATGTTAGCTGCATGTTTGCTGCCCGAGCCAGGCCTTGTATATGTGAGAATTGAAGTAAGGGTATGTTTGTTTGACAGTAAAATGTTTTTCGGAAAATGATTTCTGGAATATGATTTACTTTTCTGGAAAATGATTTACTGGAAAATATTTTCTGGTGTTTGGATGAATCTGTGTAAAATATTTTCTGTTGTTTGGCAGATTTCCTGAAAATATTTTCCGGAAAAGTTGATTTTACATCATATATATATTAACAAATTTTTATATTTTAAATTGTTTTTACATATATTGCAATTTGATTTAATAATTTTTTTTCTTGAGTATTGCTCTCGAAATTCTTATAATAATTAATAATTTTTAGAATTAAAAATTACAAGAGGTTATAGTAAATAATTACAAGTGTACAAACATACTCTAATATCAACCGGATATCTGGATACACCAAAGATCTAAAATTAGTATCTATCACCATCTTAATCAAAACCATTTGAATATTAAATTTCCAAAAGATTAGCATCTGAATCCAGGTGAAACTCTTCATCCCAATTCCAATTCATCTAAATTACAATATTTGAATCCAAAGTAATAGTATGAAATAGGACACAGGCAACGATGGTTGAAATGTAGAGAAAATTTTTTTTTATTGCATAATCACTCTATTCCATCATTTCTCTTGATATTCTACAGACCAAACATTTCCAACACTACTAAATTGGATGGTAGAATTTTGCAATTCTTTTCATACTGATTAGGATTACGAATATAACGAGAAAAGTCGGCCATTGAAATCAGATTAAGAAAATAAACATGGCAAAATTGTTTCTAAGAAGATAAGATAACCACAACAGTGTCTAGAAGATAGGAGAATCGTCATCCCTCAACTAGAAGCATTTTTCCTACCAGCATATACGTGGTAAGTTGCAAATCCAACAATGGCTACAGCAACTCCAACTGCAAATGGTGAATTACATCATTCAAAACGATAAAACAACAGTTCACTATAGTGAATGATAAAAATAAATGAGCATGCCATTCAAGTTGAAGCAACTTCGTACCATCTCAGATTGTTTAAAGATAATTTTGCTCTGAAAACTTCAAATACATATATGCTTAAACAAAATCACACTATAACTTGTAAAAGGTTTAAGGAGCAAACACTGTAAGCAAGTGGACAAAAGGAAAGAAATAGTGATTTCCCCCACACCAACACGGAGAAAAAAGTAAAATATGTGCACAACAAGAAGTCTTGAGAAAATCTAACCATGGTCACCAACATTTTCAACAATCCCAAGTTTCAAGTGCATTGAGAATAGAACAGGTTGTGAGATGCGGACAATCAGCATACACAAACAACCATGACAGATCGGTTTATGAGCCGATGAGATGCGCTCACGGCTTCTCCCGACCTCGGTTTCAAGAATGCTCAAGTGAGGATGCTCAATTGCATTTACTATCCTTGAAATATGTTATTGAAATCACTCAATTTTGTGCTGATAGGTATAGGTGCCTCTATCCCCATATCCTGGCTAACCTGAAAAAGAAATTTGAAATACAATACACTTTGTAACACTGACATGAATACCATTACCTTTTCGAGGACACAAAAAGTAAGCATTTTGACTCTGTTAAGGCATTCTACTTATTCATTTAACTATGCAAGAAAATTAAATTACAAAAAAATAAATAAAGCATGATACCCTGGTAGAATTTTGTATTGCCATTGGAAATGAATCTAGATCATCTTTAGCAGCAACATTGAGGCAAGGCACCTCATAACCAGTGTCTTCACCATGACCAGCAACATCCATGAGCAATTCAGTTGCTCTCTTCCATGAAGACTCATCAGAACTGTGAAGGCCAGATTATAATGAAATAAAAATTACAAAAGAAATAAATAACACATGCATATGCACCTACATGAATTTTTACAAAATTCAACCATGGAACAAAATATACATGATCATCTTTAGTGGCACAAAAAGAGTTCACTCCAAGCAAATGAGGGTGCAACCATTTTTACAAATATGATCACATAACAGAAAATGATTAACTAAAAATAGCAGATAACTTTAAATTTAAAATCCCACATCAGAAAAATCATGCTTCGATTTACCTGTCATAAACAAATACATCTATGTCACAAGGAGCCAGTGACTCTTTACTAGACAGTAGTTTTGAAACTTCGTCCTCAGGGATTTCCAACAAGAATAGAGTTTTCTTTATTCCCTAAGAATGACAAAACAGACAAACACCAAGCCTGAAGTAGAAATATTAACATATGAAAGCAAAAGAAATTATCAACTTAGGTATATCTCAACAAAATATTAACATATGCAAGGAAGTATATGCCAATAAAATGAAAAAGTTTTTATGTGTAAAGTTTCAGAAAGAAATTGCTTTGATACTGCAAGAAGTGTGTAGATTTTGACAGTTTTTCATCTCAAAGAAAGTACATCTTCAAATATCATTTCACTTGAACCTTATACAAAGTCTTTCTAATACGTCTATGACAGCCCATTTATGGTCTAGACTCCATAACACCAAGAAATGCATATACGTGAATATCCCCAATCCCTTAAAATGACAAAGTAACTCCTTGTGTTTAGAGGTGGGGGCCTGCTTTCAACATAAAATTACAAGACAGTGCATAATATAATGGCACTTACCCTAGGTAATTCCACAACATTCACAGCGTATTGCTCATCAACAGTTGGAGAATATGAATCCAAATAGGGCCTACATTAAAGTAAATAAAGTTAAAAAGATGGGGAAAAGAATTAGATATCAGGAAAAGAATTTTAATGAATACACCAAGAAAAGAATTCATCAATGCAGATTTTCAGTTATTTGGACCAAAACAAAGCACTAGAAAACATTTCTTTCGATTGTTGCTTTTTCCTATCCGACGCCTTCTCCTAGTGATGCGGATGGCGGAGGAAGAATCGCCATTGAAAATGAAAACAAAAGGAACAACGACTTTAAATGCTTATTCGGTGTTTTCATAAAAAGAGAATGTTTAGTTTAAGTGAAGGTTACGATCAGGAGAGGAGGGAACCGAGGAAATAAAAAACCACAGCGATAATCGATAGCTAGGAGAGTGGGGGATTACTGGAAAATCGGTTGTCGACGTTTTCTCAGGGAAGTTTTCTCACGGAAATTTGAAGGAATGAAGGAAGGGAGAAGAATGGATGAAGGGAGCTTACTGGATGAAGGGAGAAGAATGCCTGAGAGCTTTAGGAAAATGTCTTACGGAAATTGAAACGGTAAGATAATTTCCCAAAAATTGTAAGGCATTTTCCCGTGTTTTGGAGTTGATTTTCCAAATGGAAAATGTTTTCCGCCAAACAAACACGGGAAAAGTTGGAAAATAATTTTCGGAAAATCAAATCCCACAATCAAACGGACCCTAAATTTAATAAAACTTCCCAAACTAATGAAGGAGGACTTAATTTGAAGAGGTAGTGAAAATTGTGGAGAATTGAATATGTTTAAATTTGTTAAGTAGTTGAACTGCTACAGGCTGAAATATGGAGAAATTATAGGAGGTTAAAGGCCAACTATGGCCACTGTCCGAATTCTAGATTGCAGTATTTAATTTCCATGTTTAAAGACTTGTAAACTTGCTGGAAATTTGGAGTGTTAGATGTTGTATTTTATGTTGTCGAGTGCTGAAATTTGAGGCATTTAAATGCTGCAAATTATGAGGTTTGGAAGTTGGAAATTGAGGTAATTAGATGCTGCAATTTACCATGTCTGAAAGCTAAAATTTGAGGTGCTAATTATATGCTGTAACTATTAATGCCTTAGGTTGAAATTAAAAAAAATGTAATAGCTACAGTTATGATGTTCTGATGCTGTAATTAGACTAAATATTAATGTCGTAAGCCGAAATTAAAAGAGGTAGTAGCTATAATTGAGCTGTTATGCTGTTGCATCTAGATTAAAATGTAAGTAATTATGTTGTCTTAAACATTATCTGAAGGGGATTAATTATCGTATATTAAACAGTCTTTACAATGAAATTGTGATATCTTAATGTGACAAGTTGAAAGGAGCTTATAGCTGTAATTTATTGTGTTTTGGTGTTGTGATTAAAAATGTATAACTTTGGGTTTGATATTGATTATGTGTTGTTATTGTGTAAATTGAGTTTAATTGCATGTCCAGAGTTGGATAATTCCATGTAATTTGGTTGGACTAATATTTATACCTTGATTGATTTTAAATTTATGTCCCAAGCTAGTAAATTTCATTTTATATGGTTGGAATTAATATATGCTATAATCGAAGTTTAGTTGTGATCCAAAATTGGACAACTTCATATTATTCGGCTGGACTAAATAAAATATTTGGTTTAAATTTGGTTGCTATTCAAGAGCTAGAGTTTTTCATATTATTCAGTGGTGGCAAAGTACATTGTAATGACCTGGATTTCTCGAAAAGAAAGGAAAGACAAAACCGTAGACGAATGGCTCGGAATGTATGGTTTGTGTTCTAAAATTGAATTACTTTGCTTGTTGCATTTATGAGTTGTATTGCAAGGGAAGATCTTAAGGAGAGCTGAAAATGATTAAAAAGGGGCTGAATTGTTTTGATACAGAATGGTTGCTTATGATGAGGACTAAATTGAATAATTGTGGAAATATTGTATATTGATATAAGTATGAAAAATGATCTGTTTTGAAATGTGGGATATCTTTACGTATATGTATTGATGGATAATAGATGAATTAATGGTATTAATTTGGAAAAATTGTTTCTAAAGGAGATTGAAACATGGATGAATAAAACATATCGTAATTAAATCCGAAATACGGATCTATTATGTAATGATTAAATTATTTCAATTGTAATCTAAAGAGATGTATATGGTACAAATATAACAGATTGATCTATAAGAAGTAAATCGAATCATATTCTTAGTTGATGTATTATGACATGTAACTTTCCATACTAAATTGTATTTATTCCTGTTTTTAAGTTATGCATACATAATTTATATTTTATTCAAATGTTAGATATAGAAATACCACTGAGAGATATTAAACATATGGTTTTGTTTCTCATGCACAGGTTAGGTACTTAGCGTTTTGATCATTGATCCAACATCCAGCAGAAATCCCAAACTCAGGTGTTGAGGTGATTTCTTTTTGGCCTCGGTATGTACCTAGGATGTCAAATGGTTATATTACGAATTGTGAGTATTTTGTTAGCATTTTGGAAATTATGAATATAAATGAATACGTATGTGTTGGGGATAATCATGTTATTATTATCTTGTTAGGAAACTTGGTTTATAAGCTTGATGATTTGATAGTTGAGAAAATGGTATGCTATGGAATATGTTTTTGTATATGCTCTTATGCACTTGAATGCTTAATAAGTTGATTTGAAATTTTTGTAAGCTCAATAAAATCTCGAAATTGATGAGTTGCATGTTGTATTTGATTATATATGAATAAATCGATATTTAATTGATATTTGGACTATGAAACAAAATTGAATGTTTTGTCGACGATCGGATCGGGTATGGGGTGTTACAATTAGTATGTGTGAATTAGGTTCACGTATTAATTGGATAGAAATCCATGTTCCTACTAGCTGGTTAAGATTGCCCCAAGGTGACCTAATTCAATGGGTGTAGGAATTATTGCTACAACGACTTACAAATGTTTTCAAGGTTTAATGTAAGGCTTATGCATCATCTTAATGCGTATCTTATGTTGCAAATTGTTTTCTGAATATTTGCTAAATACAAAGATATTAATGAATTAAAATTTTATTTTTTAGTTCAAAAAATGACACCTACCCCGTTATTAAATATACTTACTAAGAACAAACTGAATGGAAATAACTATAAGGAATGAAAAAGGAACTTCGTAATTATCCTGAGTTGTGAGAAACTAAAAACAATCCTTGATAATAGATGCCCACCAACCACTCAAGCTGAGGCTAGAAAATGCTAGAAGGAGTCTAATGAGATAACTATATGTTGGCAAGCACAAGCAGCACCCTCTATAAGCAACTAGAGCATTGTAAGACTACCAAATTGATTCTAGACAAACTAGAGGACATGTTTGGATGCCAAGTTTCCTTGACTTGATAGTCGGCTATAACTAGTTTGATGAATGCCTAACAAAAGCCTGACACTCCAGTTAAATACCCTATGGTCACTCTTATGGGATACTTCACCGAGGCCATGTATAATGAGGCTAATTTGGACTAGAACTCAAAAATAGAGATGATGTTCAAAAGCTTGTCCAAGAATTTTGTAAGTTTTAGGGTTGTATATAACCTTGGTAATAAGAATTTAATGCTTACACAATTGATGAAGCACCTACAATACTATGAGTTGATGTTGAATGGCGGTCAATCGGTCCAAAAAGCAGAAGCAAACTTTGCAGTTGCTTCTTCCTCTAAAAAGAAGTGAAAGCATGTTAAAAGAAACATGGCTTAGTCCTTTAGGCCATCTATAATGGAAAGGAAGAGAAACCAATAAGCCTAAAGACGTATCAAAGTCTGAGTGTTTCTTCTTCAACAAGAAAGGGCATTTTAAGGCCAACTACAAAAAGTGGAAAGATTAGCTAGCCATTGAGAAAAAAGGTACGAAACACTTTATGTTAGAAGTTTTATTAGTGGAAGATTCAATAGACCATTGATTTATTGATTCTAGAGCCACTAATCATGTGCGTGTTTCTCTACAGAGGTTCGAGGAAACAAAATATCTTAGAGATAAGAGTCTATTATTGCGGACTGGAAATGGGAAAAGTGTGGAAGCTGAAGTAATAGGAGAAGTACATCTATATTTTGATAATTTTAGGAAGATTATTTTAAAGATGTTTTCTATGTACCAAGTCGCAAAATAAACTTAATTTCTGTTGCATGTTTATTTAAAGACAACTTGACCGTAATAGTGTTGAGATATTTAGAAATTGTACTCTTATCTCTATTTTATCAAACCAAAGATGTACACATTACTTGAAATTGAAATTTTAAATAAAAGATTTAAAACTTCTCACTTTAATGAGGCGTACCTTTGGCATTTGGGACTTGGTCATATTAACTAAGAAAGAATCATTAGGCTTGTGAAAGATGACACTTTAAGTTTGCTTAAAGAATTTGATCTTCCATAATATGAATCTTGCATGGAAGGTAAGATGACTAAGCGATCTTTTAATGCAAAAGGAACGGGGGTCATTAAACCCTTAGAAACTTGTGTACACTAACGTATGTTGCCCCATGAACATTAGTGCAAGACGTGGTTACGATTATAACGTAACCTTTACAGATGAATATTTCAGATATGGGTATGTATACCTAATTCACCGCAAAAGTGAAACCTTTGATAAATTGAACTAGTTTCGTGCGGAAGTGAAGAAATAACTAGGTTTACCCATAAAGACATTTTGGTTTGATTGAGGAACAAAATATTTATCGGATGAGTTCTTAGAGTATCTCATAGAGAATGACATAGTATTCCAATTAACCTCACTAGAAACCTCACAACAGAATGTCATGGCAGAGTGAAGGAATTAAACTTTGTTAGACATGGTCCGATTGATGTTAAGTTATTCAAAGCTGCTAATCTCTTTTTGGGGATATGCCTTACAAATGGCTTGCTATATTTTGAATGATGTACCAACTAAGGTCGCATTTAAAACTCCATATAGATTGTGGCAGGACAGGAAGCCAAGTCTACATCATTTAAGGAATTAGGGATGCCCAACCCATATATTGGATAAAGATGCGAGGAATTTGGATTCACAGATAGGATTGTTCATGTTTATGGGATATCCTAAAGGGTGGTTTGTTTTATAACCTGAAAGAGAAAATAATGATGATAGTGTCGACAAATGCTACCTTTCTTGAGGAAAGTTACATGAACGACTTTAAGCTTTAAAGTAAAAAAGTACTCGAGGAACTTTTAGGAATTACGTAACGCCCTATAGTAATGTTTCCAAAACCAACTCCTAATATTATATCTGCAAATGATCAATAGCATATGGAGCTTCATCACAATGGGAGGGACTTTTGTAGGCCTGAGTTTTTTCAATTTGGTGACTAAGTCTATTGAGCAAGAAGATGATGACCCACTCACATTTATTTGATGAAGCAACACAGAGTTTTGATTTTGAGCTATGGTAAATAACTATGAATGTTGATATGGATTCTATGCTATCCAACTCAGCATGGGAACATGTAGACTTACCGAAAAGGATAAAACCCATAGGGTGTAAGTGGATCTATAAGAAGAAAAGAAATGTGGATGGAAGAGTGGAAACTTATAAGGCTAAACTTGTAGCAAAAGGTTATACTAAAAAAAAAAGGTATTGATTATGAATAAACCTTCTTTACGATTTTCATGCTTAAGTCAATCTGCATATTGTTATCCATTGCAGTAGCTCTTGTAACACCCCTTACGCGAGACCGTTGTCGGAGTCGAGCACGAGGCGTTACTTGACTTAACTTACTAGTTTGAGGCATAAAAATTTGCTTTTAAAATTAATTTCACTATTTATAACAAAGCTGTCCAATCACGTAGAAGTTACTAAATTAATTATAACTCGAGCTACAAAACTCAAAATTTAGATCTGTAAATTTTACCTGAAACTAGAATCTTATATCTTCTTACCATAAATTTTTTAAATTTTCGGTTTAGCCAATTAGTACAGTTTATTAGTTAAAGTCTTCCCTATTTCACTATTTGACTGTCCTGATCTCTCGTCACTAAAATTCAGTTTTCTCATTGTATGATTTTAATATGGTGTTCTCAATTGTTTCTATAGAAAATAGACTCATTAAGGAATCTAGGAATATAAATTACAACTCATAAATATTTGTTTACAATTTTTAATTATTTTCTAAAGTCAGAACAGGGACTCCAAAAATAATTTTGACCATATCTAACTAAAATCCACATATCTCAGAATATAAAATTCCTTTTTCTACACCGTTATTTTTATATGAAAATAGACTCAATAAGATTTAATTATATATATCAGTCACCCTCTAATTAATTTTATACTGTCCTTGGTGATTGTTCAAAGTCACGTCACTGCTGCTGTCTGAAATCTGTTTCATTGCAAATTTTTACTCTTTCACAATTTCTAGGTATAAACTATCACTTAGGCATTCACAATACCAAACATATTCTTACTTATCCATTTTAATAGCTAAAAATTATCACATAGTTACACATCATCCTTTAGCATTATCATAAGGACATACATTCAAAATGACTAAGTCCCTATACATGCCATAGTTCAACATTGATCATCATAAAATACCGAGTTATTGTGGTTGATAGTGTGGACGCTCTCCGACGTCTTTATGATCCCTGAAGTAGCTTTGCAGTACTATAAAAGAAAGAAAAATAAAAGAAGTAAGCATAAAGCTTAGTAAGTTTACAAGTAAATAAATAACAATACTTAACACAAATAAGTATACTCAAGTAACATGATTCCTAATTTCCTCTTTACTTAATCTCTTACTTATTCTCTTGCTTGTTTACTTAGATAACTCATGATTATAACTTACTCTTCTCTTGCTGAAATGTTGGTTCTCAATTGATAACATAATATGTTCTTAAATCTTATAACTCACCTGAATTTGCTTTTTATGCTTTTACCTGAACTTTCATGGAACATAATTTGTTTACTAGCCCGTTGAGCCATATTGGAATAATAAAGATACTTGAGTCTCTTTTTTGATAATAACATGCCAAAGTCATGTCCCAGACATGGTATTACATGGGATGTTTCTTGTACTGCCAATGCCATATCCCAGATATGGTCTTACATGGGAGTTCTCATATCGGTGCCCATGCCATGTCCCAGGCATGGTCTTACGGGGGACCTCTCATCTCGGTGCCAATGCCATGTCCCAGACATGGTCTTACATGAGACCTCTCATAATCTCAATGATGCCAATGCCATGTCCCAAACATGGTCTTTTATGGGATCTCATCACCCAAATGTCATGACATTTGTATCCGATATATTCCTTATGTTTCAACGAGACTTTTTAACACTAATTCTCTATCATCTCATACTTGAGTCAACATTAAATAATTTCATAAAATAAATACATAATTGCTGGAAAATAGCAGCATTAATAATAATTATTGAAATATTGTATTTATTTACCGTAAACTTACCTCGGTACAAAATATAGCCAAATCCACCCACTTAGTCTTCAACCTTATTCTTTCATGTGTCTAACCTAGGATTTCGTTCTTCTTGATTATGAAGCTTAGAAGCTTGAAAACCCTAACTATGGTTTCCCCCTTGCTAATTTCGTCCAAATGAAGAAGATGAGCACAATTTGCCATCTTTTTCTTTTTTAACTCATTTTAATTACTAAAATACCAAAATGCCCCTAACTTAAAAATTTCCTATTTCACTTATCTCATGTCCATTTTTGTCCATAACTTAACCAATGGCCTAATTACCATATAAATACCTCCAATTTAAAATTTCATAACAATTGGACACCTCTAACATGTAGAACTCAACTTTTGCACTTTTTACAATTTAGTCCTTTTGACTAAATTGAGTGCCCAAACGTCGAAATTTTTGAACGAAATTTTCACGAAATCATTCCGTGAAATTGTAGGCCATAAAATATAGTAAAAATAAATTTTTCCTCATCAGATTTGTGGTCCCAAAACCACTGTTTTGACTAGGCCCAAAATCGGGATGTTACAGCTCTCGACCATGAGATCTGACAAATATATGTTAAGACAACATTCTGGAATGACTCTCTTAAAGAGAGCATCTATTTAATGCAGCCCACCAGATATAAAGCTAAAGGAAATGAGCGTAAAGTTTGCAAACTACTTAGATCCATATATGGACTTAACTAAGCATTCGGATCATGGAATCAAAGATTTGATTAAGTGATCAAAAATTTGGAATTTGAACAAAACGTAGATGAAACTTGAGTTTATAAATGTATTAGGGATGGAAAGGTGATCTTTCTGATTCTATATGTCGATGACATTCTACTAATTGAAAATGATATAGGGACATTGTCGTCGGTTAAACTGTGGTTAACTCAAAAGTTTAGCATGAAGGGCTTGGGAGAAGTTAATTTTGTTCCAGGTATTCGAATATTAAGGGATCAAAAGAACAAAATGATAACATTATCAAAATCTTCATAATTGGAACGTTATGCAATGACCGATTCTTAAAACGGAACCCACCCTTCAGCATCGAGATTTTATCTCTCTTTGGAGGATTGTCTTAAGACAGTGAAGAAAAAGAAAACATGAGAAAGGTTCCTTATGCTTTTGCAGTAGGAATTCTCATGTATGTCATGTTATGCACATATCTAGTTATCTGTTTCGCAGTAAGATTGGTGAATTGAGATCAAGTGAATCCCAGTCCAAGACACTGATAAGCAGTTAAACATATACTAAAGTATTTATAGAGAACGAGAGGTTATATGCTTGTGTATTTCGAAGGAGATCTTATTCCTATGGGATATATTGATTCTAAAACGTGTTGGGATTCAAGGAAATCAACATTTGGCTTTGTTTTTTTCCTTGGTGACGGGTTCATAATAGGTTTCAAGTAGGGTTGCACTGTTAACTTCACCAAGGATGTCGAAAATGAGGTATGGAAAAAGCTATGACACTATAACAGTGTAGATATAACTAAACACCAAAGAAACCACATGGTTGTTTGCCTTTGTGATGAATGACTTAATTACTATTTTATAGTAATTGGCTTTTCATGAAGGAAGATATAATGATTACCATGAGAAAGGATCATATTGGGAGAACGAATTTATCCCAAAGAGACTTGGGGAGAGCTCAGTCATGATGCTAAAGTTGAATGACTTTGTGACTAAATGGGTTTATAATGAATAGGAAAAAAACTAGAATTTAATTATAAATTATTTGATCCCTAATTACATATGGCCAATCGGTCCCTTCGCTTGCTCGTTGAAATCATAAATGAATTGCATGTAGAATCAAATGAAAAAAATAGATAGAAATGATAAAGTTAGAGAATTGAGTTACATTCGGAAATGAATGTGATTTCTCACTAAGTATGGAAATGACATGAGAATTAAGTTAAGTTTTTCGAATTATTATTTAAGTAAAAAATTGAAGTTTGAAAATGAAATTAAATTAACTAGTCATTGTGAATGTTTTTCGAATTATTATTTAAGTAAACAATTGAAGTTCGAAAATGAAATTAAATTAACTGGTCATTGTGAATCCTTTGAATATGGAAATTAAATATGTATTCTCATAGATTCTTTTACAGTAAAGTTGCCATAACTTGATGTCCTATGTCTATTTCTGGCTCATAAGAATTCTATGAATTAAAAAAACTGTCTTACATGGAGATGATAGTCCACAGTCTATTTCCCAAGAACCATAACCTTGAAAAACTGTAATGCCCCAAAACCTGGCCTAGAAGTTTAGACTGAATCTCTAAGGTTACATTGATCACCAAAGTGATCGTAGGAAAAATTTTAGTTTCACCAGCTAGAAAACAAACGGTATTTAAGTTACGTAAAACTCTCAGTTGTAAAATCCCGATATTACAAAAAAAATTAGTCCAAAAGACGCTTACGTGCGTATAACACAACTTTTCGTGCCACAGTATTCAAAATAAAACATACAATTCAAACCGTTTATTTATAAATGCAGAATTTATGAAAATAATTTTAAAGTCGATTCTAAAATGTGGCTGTCCGAGACCTCCGGCATGCAGGGTCCAATATTAGCATACGAAAATACCTGAAAAAGGGAAATTGAGGGGGTGAGCTACACGAGCTTAGTGTGAGTTCGAAACGATTAACAATAGATTTACAGAAGAGAATTCCAGATAGCAGTTCAATAGCAAAACATACTTACAGAGATATACTGAAACAGAAGTTAAATTCGAGGCCAACACCCCAACAGAACATAACAATCAAGCACACCTCATCATAGACAAAAACTCAACTGATAACCCCTCAACGGGTCAGTACCAAAACACTTATCATCACAAACACGGTGTTCCAAAACCTCATTACGCTAACACCTAAATACACGCAAAATTAGTCACACATGTTAAGTCAACCAGATAGAATACTGACAAATAAACCTACACCCAGTCACTTAACCATACGCACATGAATGCAGTCAAGTAGAAAAGAAACCCACCCATCTAGCCAAAACACCTCTCTGTCCCTCGGTCACACCCCAAATGAGCTGTTGAAGCTCATCCAACCCAACACACCACGTAGGACCTTGAAAGGCCCATCCAACCCTACACACCACGTATGTGGACTAGGCCATTTAGATAATAATACGCAGCAAAGTTAACGTATATGCAGTACAATGCATTGTGGTAAACCACTGTATAGATATGTTGCAGTTAAACTACCAAACAAACGCAACAAATTTGACGTAGATACAGTACATTGCATTGCGATAAACCGCTATACAAATATGTTGCTATTAAACTACCAGATCAGATCAAAATCAGTCTTCCTTCTCTTTACAACCAAACCTCAAATTATTTATGCAAATGTCTGTATGTAGACAGGCGTACAGAATCAGAATACAAGATTTCCAGACAGTCATTCAGACACAGATACTCACATCCAGTCAATCAGTTACAGAATTCCCGTGCAGTCACAGAATGCGCACTACACACAAACACTCTCACACCAATCACTCAGAATCAGAAATGCGTACATTTATTTACCCGGATTCAGTATCAATTGCAAAGTAACCTCAAACAACACTTAAATAATATTCTTAAATAGAGGTATATCTATACAAAACACACCAGCCTAGGCCGAATCAAAGTCTTGATCACCCTTGCTAAAACCTCACTAATAGTCAGAACACATAAAATCATGATCAAGATTTAATTTAACACATAAAAAAATTTGGCAAGATAGGGCCACATGGCCATGTGCTTCGGCTGTGTGGAAATGCCTAAGCCGTGTGGGGGTCAACACGCCCATGTGGAGAGGCACACGTCCGTGTGACCTAGGGATATGGTCGTGTGATCCGATCGTGTAACTCTCTGTCCGTTTGTGCTAAAATAGGATACAGGACAGACACGACCATATGTCCAAAACATACACCCGTGTGGGATACTTAAATCCCCAAATTGGCCACACGACTGTGTGGACCAAATTTTGCCCAGAACCCTAATTTCCAATTGTACACGGCCGTGTAAACCGTCCGAGTGGGGGAACATGCCCGTGTGGCCACCTGTGTGGTCACAAAACCACACCAAAATTGGCTGCAATTTGCACCTTTCTTCTCAGAATCGCATTCCCAACATCTGTAGTCCCAAAACCCACCTTGAAATTGCTTAACAATCCCTCAACCATCAACAAAACGAATCCCATCTGCTTTAATCCAAAAACATACAAGAAAAAAAAATCCAAAATCGAAACTCCAACATCAAAACTTAATGATTCAGAAAACACTAATAACTACCGAATTTCGCATATCCAATTCATAATTTCATTAATGAAAAAGAAAGGTTCGAATCCCACACCTGACTCGCGACCAACACTTGGAAACGTTGGCTTGACAACAAAGAACCGAAGCTTACCAAAACAAAACCATTCTTCTTTTGTTTTTGTCCAAAGGAGCAAGAAACCAAGAAGAAAATAAGGAGAAAGCAAACCATGGTGAGGGGGAAGACAGAATGTGCAAACCAAAAAAAAAATAGAAGAAAAAAAATAGAAATAGAAAATAAAAATAAAAATCCAAACTAAATACATATTTAATAAATAAATATTAAACTTTTTCAACAAAACAAAACTTAAATCAAAGTAATTCCCTCAAAATACACCCCAAACTCAAACCTAGAACCCCAAACTAAACTAACATACAACCTACCACCAGACTAGTAGGCCCATTCTGACACTAAAACGCGACAACAAACTCATATGCCTAATCTAGCCACTGACCCTACTTACAAATATCTAAACTTCTAACCCCAAAAATTAGGGTGTTACACAAACAAAACACAATATATAAAAAATATGTAATCTCACATCCATTCCCATATATAACTCAAAACATACATAAGATTTAAAGAATGTCACTTTCTATGTAATTAAATCATTCAAAAAGTAGAGAAATCTATTTTGATTACCTGTTTATACTTATAGATAGAGTGAAAATTGGGTCTAATACCAATTGTTGTAAAAACTAGATTTGAAAACACAATGGAAAATAACTTTAAGGGAAAACTAGAGTTTTAATTTTGTTTCCAAAAGCAAGAACTTGCTTGTGATATCTAAAGTAATAAACATTTAATCAAAATTATACCTTTTTGATTCGTCTAGGATGAATGCTTCGATCGAGTAGTCTTCTCTGCCATCTTCAAGCTCATGTTTGTCGAGTGTGGGCTCACTTCGAGTTAGAAACTTTTTGACAAAATTATCAGTGGAGAAATTTCACAATTTCTCTAAAGTTCTGGCTTAAGTTGTAAATAAAAAAGATCTCTCGAAATCTTCTAAAATAATTTCTTCTGAGTATTTTCTCTATACAATTTTCTCTTAAATTCAAGTGTGTAAAATAATAACCCATGAATCTCTTTATATATGGAGAGTTTAGAGAGTTCAACTATGATTAAACTTAATAACTTTAATATTAAATTAATATAATGATTATCAATATAAATATTAGATTAAATTTAATATTAAGTTAATCACTTTAATATTAAATTAATAAAATATTATCAAGATAAATTAAATTAAATATTAAATTTATTAAAATAAAATTATTTTTGGAATAGTTAATCTAAAATCAAATTATTCGGTAAAGTCTTAGTAGGAGTGTGATTCTTCCACTGCTCGACTCTTGAAGAACCATTGTCGTCGATCATCTGTTGGCTGCCGGAATTCTGCTAATGTAGTCGTTGGCACTGCTGTGCCCAGTGGTACATCGCAGGCACAACACTCTCACGGTACCCCAACCTGGTTTGACTGTTGTTAGTTCTGCCCAAGCTAGTGACGGCCCAACTGAACGGTCCAACTACTAGTTGGATCGTCAACTTAGTTTCACATACCAAGCTCGATTCAATTCGTTTTGGATCTCGATCTCAGTTTTTGGTTCTTAGTTCCAATTTTTGATCTCTAGTCCAATTTTCAAGTTCAATTACTTATTCGATCAATTGTTTGACTTGAAAACTAATTTCCAAAAATATTATTTATTTTAATTAATTGGATTTATTTAATTTTACTTGATCAAAATCAACTTTCCCAAAAATCTCTAAGATTTTCCAAAATTAATTTTTTAATAAAATTCTTCAATCAAATTTTATAGTTGAACAATTCTCACGACTACCCAATTTAATTCCACATCGGATAAATCTACTCAATTAAATTGTTTCTAAAGTCGTAAAATTTTCATTTGATTCAAATGCAGTTCGATCGAGCTTTTGTTGAGCTAGCGGAGGGACCGATTAGACATATACAATTAGACTCTAGTAGTTGCAATTATGTACAAAAGCATCGTTCCTATGATTCGCAATTTACTTAATCATGGAGTCAATCCGTAATAAGTACCATGATTGAAAATTCCTTATTGTATACTATTTACAAAGAAATTCATCCAACAACTTTGTTCAATGACCTTATCATGTGTGTCTTACCCTCATATGATATCCTTGATTCCTTTGAGTTAAATTCATTCACTCAATATAATCCTCTTTTATCTCATTGTCAACATTGTGTCTTTTTAATGATTAATATGACCACTGTCAAAAAGTGAATGTGAAAAATTGCTCGTTCGAGAACTGGAACGACGAAAATGTGCAAGTGTACACAATCGCAACAAGTAATAAAGTGACAAGTAAATGTCAAGTTATCGTACCCACAAGGACTGTGAAAAGAATTATTTATGAATGTTATTTAAAACACTTTGGTGAGAAAAAAATATTTTGTTTGAAGAGGGTGATTAAAACCTAAGATTTTAAACTAAGAAAACTAAATAAATAAATCTCAAATGCACGATTTCAAAATACGATTTTAATCAAGAGGGCACAATTGTGTTAGATTAATTACATTTCTTAACTTAGAATTATGAAACTCATGTTTATATTCTTACGAATAAGTTTACGACAACTCGATAATTTGCTAACTTATGAACATACTCACCTACCAAAATCCATTTATCTCTTAACTATATCCCTATGTCAATTCAACCGATTAAACAAATCTTAATAGGAAAATATGTTATTGCACATACATACTTATTAAACCGAAATAATCTCTTGTACATATTCCTATTTCAATTCAAACAATTAACTTGGTTTAATAAGCACATAAAAGAATATGTGAGGTAACAAAGTATCCTTACCTTGAAACAACTTAATCACAATAATCTTGCAAGTTATGCAAGGCAAATGTATCGTCAGATACCATTGCTAATCTAACCCTCAGCTACCTTATATGATTAAACATGCATTGATTAAGTACTGTGTCCATTAATTACAATTTCAATCCTTTTAAATAATTAATTCATTAGTTACCTAACAATCATAATACAAGAATAACTTAGTCATGATTTTACTTAATCATGCATCTTACCGAGGCCTATAACAACATAAACACAATTTCAATAATTTTAACAAACGAAATGCAATCAACCTAACATGAATTAAATTCAAGCTAAATTGATTAAATTAACCATTCCGAAAACATAAATATTCATAGATATGTTCAGCATAACAACAATAAAAATGAAAGAGATAGGGAACAAGAATCAAATCCGGTGTTTTTCTGTGGCTTGACTAGTTGCTCCGTTCTTCCTTCTCCGTTGTCCTTGTCGACTAAGGCTGCTATGAACACTTAATTTTTTCTCCAAATAGTTGATGAATGCCCCTTTCCTAAGAGGAGAAATTGGCAAGAGAGCAAGGGAATTTTGGAATGGAAAAGAAGAGAGAAAGTGGAGAGAAGAGAGGAAAAATGTGAATGCTTGAGGTGTGTTTCTAAAATGACGAGCCTAAGGGGGTTTTTATAGCTGAGGAGGGCTGCTAAAAATAACTAAAATTATCAGCCAAAGAGCCCTCCCTTTGCTGGCCACACATGTGGCAAGGTTGATTGTTTCAACTTTGCTAATTTAGGCTTGGGGCAAATCTATAAGGCCACCAATTGTGGAGGGGTTTGAATGCAACTTGAACAAGTCTTCCAGGGCCTCTTTGCAAACTTAAATAATCAGCTAATAAGCTGATTTGGGTCAGCTCTTGGGACTGGTTTTAGGCTGTCCATTTCTTGGTCGGTTTGGTTCATTTGGTTCAGTTCAACTGGACCACTTTTTCATAATTAATTAATAATACTTTATTAACCCAAATTAAATTGGATAAAAATTAAAATTAATTATATTATGAATTAATACATATAATTTTGGACCGTCTTAGGCTGAAATTTAGTTCGCCTCGATACTTCAAATTGCATCTCGGTTTTGTGCTTCTAGCAGTGTCTGTCGAGCCATTTTTCGCCCTTTGTGCAAATCTGTCGAAAATAATCAAAATTCATCAAAATTAATTATAAAATTAAATAAAATTTAACATGTTCATATTTTAAGTGCACTTTAATTATTTTTTAAAAATTAATTATTTTTTCGACAAGAATTTTATCAAAACTGTTTGATTTTAAGTTAAAAAGGGTATGTAAAAATGTGTAAATTTTCGTGTTTCCACACCCCCAAACTTAATTCATTGCTCATCTCGAGTAATGCACAAATTAAAAATAATTACTCAAAAACACCTTTGAAAAATTCCTTAAGAATAACATTCTTCCTAGAATTATGAATTTAATATACTTATGCTCAAAAATACGAAATTTGATAGTTATGCTACTTAAGTATACATATCGTTCAAATTAATCTCAACAACTATTATGATAGCACAATTAGACTAAATGCTTCCTTAACAAGACATGTTAACCCTTACCAATTTGATTTTATTTCCTTATTCAAGATTAAGCTGCAACCATTAAGTTTAACTTGTGCCTTCATATGTTGAACATATCTATTTCTCTCCATTAATGTAGGTAGCATAGAAAACTTGAATCAATAGGACTTGTTCAATTTTATTAATGATTTCCATCTCTTGTTTTACTATGCAAAAATTCCTAATTAACTTTATCCTAAAATAACTTAAGAACATAAATAAAATAAAGTCGAGATCCCCCTTTATTTATTTGCAGATCCTTTCGAATTCGACTTATCTTTTGCTCCATCATTATTGTCTTTGCATGAATCGCTTTGCTCCTTTTTCGATAATGGGCTCCATGGTTCAAATATGTAATCTGGAAACTTAGGCACAAAAATAAATGGGTCATTGTAAATTTTCGTAAGAGCACTTCTCATCTAGTCATCCCTTATTTTTGAGTATTTCCAATAAGCTTGTTGCTGCCACTGCATATGTTGCATTATGTCCATTAGCTTTGATAGCTCATCTCGAAGATTTGGGCGAGGCAGTTGAGCTCTGAACATTGAAGTCTCGATATCAATTTCAGCTTCTGGTTCCATTGGTTCAACCTTATGAGGGACTTCGGCCGATTGCACTGGCTCGATCTTTTTGGGATCTTCTTCTTCTTCTTTTTCGGGATCCTTACATTCTTCAACTCATTGCTACAGAACAAAGTCTCCAGCTATTCGATAGAGGTCCCAATCTGTGATTATGCCCTGGCTATAGGCTTTCATTTTTATGTTTACAGGAATTTTAGCTTTCAAGCATAGAATTGTTATCGTAAAGGGAAAGTAAGTTAGGCCAGAACGTGAATGTCTAACGGCACAATTCTGCATTTCCCTCAGGATGATTTTTCCCACATCAATGGTCTTCCCAGTTAAAATCTAGTGTAATAAGACCAGTTGCTCTAATGAGATTGTAGTCCCATGTGAGCTAGGCATAAGGCTGAATAGGATGAAGTAGAACCATACCTTTGCGAGTGGTGTCAAATATTCTCTTTGACAAGTGTGGATTCCTTTCTTTGACACAGTCCACTTAGAACCTGAAACTATAAGTTCCTCGAGAATTTCTTGCAAATTTTTGGACTCTATATTACTCATCAAGGAGGAATATTCGTTGTTTTCGAAATCAGGCAATTCAAAGAACTCATTAATAGTGTTTGAAGTTATTGGTACCTTGATTCCGCGAACTGGAACATCTGTCAACTCGCTTGAGGTTAAATTTGCATAGAATTCGCGTACTAACTCCTTATCCACACTAGGTCTCTTCTCACAAAACAACTCCCAATTGAGAGTTTCAGTAACCTGACGAATACGCGCCATAAAACCAATATAGTTGCTTTCTTTCAATGTGAAACCTTTCTCTGGATGCATCTGTTGATTCGTGAAGATACTCTCATATCTTACTTTGGCTTCTTCACGGTGAAACTTGTTTTGTGATTCGTCAATTTGGGCAGATGCACGAGTTCTCTTATGAGACATGATTAACCTGATCATAAGATGGAAACAATTATTTTCTCAAAAATTTAATTAATATAAAATATTAATAATTCAATAAATTAAAAAAATTAGATAATTAAATTAAAATTTAGGAAAAAATTGGTCTTACCACCTTTTTTGTAAAAAATAAGAGCTCTTAAGAAAAATAATTTTGAATCAAAAGATGAAAAATTAAAAAAATTGAGGGGTTTTTGGCTAAGGATGGGTGAAAGGGTGATGTGCCACTCGGGTAAGCAAGGCAGCAGCGCGCAGCAGGGGATGGATGTGAGCAGTGTGCGAATTGTTGAGCAGGCTTGGTATGGGCGTGCGCGGGGTGCTGTTGACCGATCAGCTGGGCGATGCTGTGGCTAGGGAATTGTTAAGAGGTTTCGACACTTAAGGGTTTTGGTGTTTTTGGAGGGAATGGTGTATGAAAGAAAAAAAATAAGAAGAGATGGGTGGAATTTATAGTGAAAGGAGTAGGAGCTAGAGTAGAATTCTTAAAAATTCTAAGTTCTAATTCTACTCAAAGTAAATAACAATTAATGATTAATATAATGCATATTAAATTATTATTTGCTACTAATTTATTAAGATAAAACTTATCGAATAAAATATGATGAAATTAAAACTAATCCTAACTCTTAATAAAGTGATAATAATTAATATTTATTATAATAGATATAATTATATATTAATAATTATCATCTTTTCTTGTTTCTTTTTATTGAACTAAAAACATTTATTCTAGATGCTTTTGAAAATATTTACGAAAAGAGGCATCTAATTTTAATATTTACAAAAGAGCAACAAAATTTTTAAAAATAATTCAATTAAGTTCCTAGACTTAATGAAAATTCAAAATTGAGTTGCAACATAAAACTTGGATCAAAATTGACCCTTTTATTTGAAAAACTAAAAATTTATTTTGTCATTTAGGGAATAATTTCTTGGGATATTATGTTAAAATCAATTCCCATAAAAGATTGGAGAGGTCACAAGTGGTCCCGCTTAAGTTCCAATATCCTAGACAGAATTTATTTAAATATACTAATCCCAAAAATATACCCTAAATCATTTATTCAAACAGAAGAACAAGAAATATTAAATATCTGATAAATTGAACGAGATTTGATTCTGTTCAATTTTATCTCCCTAGTAATGTTTCAAGCGTTGAGTATTAACTCAAAAATTACCTCTCTTACCTTAAAGTTCAACAACTCCGTATGGATAGACTCGATGAATCATAAATAGACCAAACCAATGTGATTTTGACTTACCTGGAAAGAACCTTAATCTGGAATTGAATAACAAGACTTGCTAACCTGCTTCAAATTCTAGAACTCGAATGTGCTTGTCATGCCATTTCTTGAGTATCTCCTTAAGTAATTTGCCATTCTCGTATGAAGACATTTGGAATTTTTCTTACTCATTAAGTTGAAGCATCCGTTTCTCTTTGGCAATTTTAAGATCCAAGTTGAGTCGTTGGAGAGCCCAGTAAGCTTTGTGTTCTAACTCCAAGGGTAGATGGCAGGCTTTCCCAAAGACTAACCTATAGGGTGACATCCCTAAAGGTGTCTTGTATGCTGTCCTATAAGGCCATAAAGCATCATCCAGTCTTTTGGACCAATCTTGTCGGTTTGGGCAAACTACCTTCTCAAGTATGCCTTTGATCTTTTTGTTTGCCACTTCAGCTTACCCATTTGTCTACGGATGGTAAGCTGTAGCGACCTTGTGTTCACTCCATGTTTATATAATAACCATTTCAACCACTTGTTCACAAAATGGGACCCTTCGTCACTGATGATGGCTCTTGTGGTTCCAAACCATGTGAATACATGTTTCTGCAAAAACTTTATTACAACCTTAGCATCGTTTGTTGGATATGCCTCTGCCTCAACCCACTTAGACACATAGTCTACTGCTATTACTACGTACTTGTGACCAAAAGACGGAGGGAAAGGACCGAGAAAGTCAATACCCCAAACATCAAATAATTCTACCTCAATGATGTTTGTTCAAGGCATCTCATTTCTGTTGATGACATTTTCGACCCTTTGACATCGATCACAACTCTTTACATAAGCATATGCATCTTTGAATAGTGTTGGCCAAAAGAATCCGGCTTACAATACCTTGGCTATGGTATGTGTACCTCCGAAGTGTCCCCCACTTGGAGCTGAGTGACAATGGTATTAAATCTTATGTACTTTATCTTCTGCCACGCATCTCCTAATCATTTGGTTTGTAAACTTTTTAAACAAATACAGTTCTTCCCAGAAATAGTACTTCACATCGTGAAGAAACTTTTTCTTTTGATCATACGTCTTATCAATCGGCATCAAACCACAAGCTAAAAAGTTAGCAATATCAGCAAACCAAGGGGTATTATGGACATGATTTACCTTCAGTATGTGTTCATCTGGAAATGTCTCTCGAATTGGTATAAGAGGAGAGGTCCCTTCTTGCGGCTCCAATCTTGAAAAATGGTCTGCTACTTGGTTTTCCACTCCCTTTCGATCTTGAATTTTTAGATCGAACTCTTGAAGTAGAAGTACCTATCGTATCAGTCTCGGCTTAGCATCTTTCTTGGCAAGTAAATACTAAATTACCGAGTGGTCCATATAAACAGTCACTTTGGTACCTAAAAGATAAGATCGAAACTTTTGAAAAGCAAACACAATAGCAAGTAACTCTTTTTCTGTTACCGTGTAATTCAGTTGAGCTCCTGTTAGAGTTCGACTCGCATAGTAGATGGGATGAAAAACTTTGTTCCTTCGCTAACCGATGACAGCTCCGATCGCGAAGTCACTTGCGTCACACATCAATTCAAATGGAAATTCCCAGTCTGGTGTGATTATTATGGGTGCCGAGACTAACCGACTTTTCAAATCGTTGAAAGCTCTTAAGCACTCCTCATAAAATTTAAACGTCGTGTCCTTCTCCAATAATTTGCATAAGGGTTTAACAACTTTAGAGAAGTCCTTGATGAATCTTCGGTAGAAACCGGCGTGGCCCAAAATGCTCCTAACACCCTTTACAGATATTGGAGGTGGGAGTTACTCAATAACATCTACCTTTGCTTTATCTTCCTCGATCCATGTCTTGTTACCCGATGCCCTAGACCAATACCTTCTCGTACCATGAAATGGAACTTTTCCCAGTTAAGTACAAGGTTTGTTTCTTCACATCGCCTTAGTACCTTGGCTAGATTGTTTAGGCAATCATCATATGTATCTCCGAATACTAAAAAATCATCCATAAAAACTTTCAAATATTTCTCAACCATGTCAGTAAAAATAGACATTAGACATATTTAAAATGTAGCAGGTGCATTACATAAACCAAATGGCATGCGCCTAAATGCAGATGTACCGTACGAGAAGGTGAATGTTTTCTTTTGTTTATCTTCTGGTGCTACTGTAATTTGATTATACCCCGAGTACCCATCGAGAAAATAGTAATAGTCTCGCCCTACGAGTCTATCCAGCATCTGGTGTAAAAACAGCAAAGGAAAGTGATCTTTTCTAGTTGCCTAGTTCAGCTTTCGATAATCGATGCAAATTCTCCATCCCGTAACCGTTCTATTCGGTATCAAATCGTTATTCTCATTTTCAATGACCGTGATACCTCTTTTCTTTAGCACGCACTGGACTGGACTTACCCATGAACTATCTGAGATGGGGTAAATTATACCCGCATCTAACCACTTGATGATTTCTTTCTTGACTACATCCTTCATGATGGGGTTCAGTCTTCGTTGACCATCAATCGTCTCTTTTTCGCCATCTTCTAAGATAATCTTGTGCATGCATACAGATGGACTAATTTTGTGAATATTAGCTATGGTCCATCCGATAGCCTTCTTGAATTGTTTCAACACCAGGATGAGTTTCTCTTCTTGCAATCATCATATGTATCTCTGAATACTGAAAAATCATCCATAAAAACTTCCAAATATTTCTCAACCATGTCAGTAAAAATAGACATCATACTTCTTTGAAATGTAGCAGGTGCATTACATAAATCAAATGGCATGTGCCTAAATGAAAGCGTACCATACGGGCAGGTGAATGTTGTCTTGTGCTGATCTTTCGATGCTACTATAATCTGAATATACCCCAAGTATCCATCGAGAAAACAGTAATAGTCTCGCCCTGCGAGTCTATCTAGCATCTGGTCCAAAAACGACAAAGGAAAGTGATCTTTCCTAGTTGCCTTGTTCAGCTTCTAGTAATTGATGCAAATTCTCCATCCCGTCACCGTTCTAGTCGGTATCAACTCATTATTCTTCTTCTTAATGACCGTGATACGTCTTTTCTTTGGCACGCACTGGATCAGACTTACGTATGAACTATCTGAGATGGGGTAAATTATACCCGCATCTAACCACTTGATGATTTCTTTCTTGACTACGTCCTTCAAGATAGGGTTCAGTCTTCGTTGTCCATTAATCGTACCCTTTTCGTCATTTTCTAAGATAATCTTGTGCATGCATATAGATGGACTAATTCTGCGAATATCGGCTATGGTCCATCTGATACCCTTCTTGAATTGTTTCAACACTAGGATGAGTTTCTCTTCTTGCTCAGTAGTTAATTCTGCTGAAAGAATCACAGGCAGAGTAGAAGAGTTACCTAAATAAACATATTTCAAATGTGAGGGAACTACCTTCAGTTCTAATTTAGGTGGCTCCTCGATTGACGCTTTTGGTTGGGCCTAATCCCTTTTCTCTAACTCCAAAGATTCAAAGCGAGGTTGCGGATTAAATCCCCTTTGATTAGCTTCTAACAAAGATAAGTCTTCATCCTCCTCTTCATCATTTGGAGGATCTGATGTCAAAATTTGTTCCAATGGGTCCTCAACCTAATTGAGTTCCTTCTCCACGATTAAATCCTCTAAATCGAACACTGCAGAACAATCATCAATTGTGTCAGGAAATTGCATGGGCTTAAAAACACTAAATGTTACTTGATCATCCTGAACACGCATAGTAAGCTTGCCCTTCTGCACATCAATAAGGGTCCCTCCGGTTGCTAAGAATGGTCTTCCTAGGATGATTGGCACTTCTTTGTCTGCTTCAAAGTCCAAAATCACAAAGTCAGCAGGAAAAAGAAATTTGTCTACACGTACCAATACATCCTCGATTTTTCCTTCTGGGTATGCTAAGGATCGATCTACTAATTGAAGTGTAACTGTAGTAGGTCTAACTTCACCTATCCCTAACTTCCTAAATATTAACATGGGCATCAAGTTGATACTTGAACCCAAGTCACATAGTGCCTTACCATAATATGTTGCTCCAATATTGCAAGGTATGGTAAAACATCTAGGATCCTTCAATTTTAGGGGTTGTTTGTCTTGAAGATATGCACTGTATTCCTTCATTAGGGCTACCGTCTCAAATTCTCCAAGCCATCATTTTTTAGATAGGATATCCTTCATGAATTTGACGTAGTTCGGCATTTGTTCAAGTGCTTCAACTAACGGGATGTTGATATGAAGTTGATTGAGTACATCTAGGAACTTCTTGAATTGAATTTCCTGCTTCTGCTTCTGAAGTCTTTGAGGGTAGGGTGTAAATTTTCATGTTTCCAAGAACAAGCAACCCTTGGTCACGTTCCATATTTATCAATTCACACAATTCCAATGAGAGCATATCGTTAACTCTTTAATCAAGTTATTAATTCGATTGTTTCTAGTAAAGTCATGCCATACACAAGTCATGTACCCAACATACTGGTTATAGACTCGATCATCTTTAGAGCATAAGCCTCCACTTATATCAAAGCACATGAGTTACATACGCATGGTCAGTGACTAACTCAGGATTAGGTAAATTACACCGTGAATGTCCTAAGTGAATTAATTCACAAATAGATTCATAATTAATTCAACTTGGGTCTAGTCCAATGTATCATTCTTCTAATGAGTACATTTGTGTCTCTACCCGTGGAGTCAATTACTCCGATAGCTAAGACTAGCTATCTCCCCAATTGGAATTGTAGATGGCATAATAATCCTTTTAAGTATTTGAATCAAATGCTTACTTTGCTTCTTGTACGGGATTATAGTCTTGTTTAAATTATCTACTAAAGTAAGTTGTCTTTCTCACAATGTAAACATTCTTACTGTGCCACTTATCATCAGCATGAACTTAAACAATCAATGAGCTAATATTTTCCTGTCACAATTTTTCTAGGTATGCAAAACATGATAGACAGAAACACAAAAGATATAATAGTGAAATGTGAAACTAAATTTATTTATTCATCGTTCAAATACATATAAAACAGTTACATATTGACTACAATATGGACACATTTCCCAACAACAACATGCTTCAAATTAATTTCATACCAACTATCTAATGCCAACCAAAATTTAGAATTTCTACTCTATTCAATTTAGTCTGATTCTTAATATTCAGTGCTCATAATCACAATTCAATTTATATGATAAATATAAACTCATTTTCATCTTCAATCATGTGAACAATATAAATTCATAAGTAGGTAAATTGATCTTAAATCATAAAAATACTTACTGAATCCCCGTGCTATTGATTGACTAATAATGATTCCTTGAGCTCTAGCTACAGGGATAGAGTACGAATAGTAGCAACAACATTCTTATTATTTTTTGAGCAAACTCGAACTAAATGCTTTAGAGATCCATATCGGTAACATGCTCTTGTTTTCTTCTAGCTTATACTTCTGTGCTTCTTTCCACAGGTTCATATGTTGGAATTGTCAGATTTTCAACGAACCTTCAGCATTGTCCACCAATACCATTGGCTGACCAGTCCGGTCTTTTTTTTACCCAACTTTCAATGGATTTGATCTCCATGATGTTTGATACTTCTTAGTTCGCTTAGGTAGTGGTTGTGAATTAAAGGTCGCAATTCTCTTTCCAAGTCTGCGAAACTTTTCTGTTGAAGAAAGGTTAACATTTTTTGACCGTATGAGTTGATGGATTGTAGCCTTATTGTAGTTTTTGGAACAAATTTCACTATTCCTTGAAGAAAATCTGTTATTACACGGAGTAAGCCCTCAATGCCTTATCCTCTTGAAGAGATCCAATTTCTCTATTCCTACCTCGAGTATCGGTTTGATCATCATTGTGTAAATTCATCTCCACTTTTTTTCACCTTCTACAAAATGAGCATTACTATTAATTTTTGTTTCAACAACATATCTCGACTCATCAGACATTCTCAAATATAAGGAAAGATAATTAACAATCAACATCCATATCCCAACTCAGACTCGACTCGACCTTGGAATGGACTAGAGGTGTCCATGGGCCGGGCCGGGCCCATAAAAAAATTTCAGCCCATTTTCCAGGCCGGGCCTACCGCCGTAAATATGGGCTCGACATTTTGCCCAGTGCCCGGCCGAAAAAAATATGGGGGCGAGCCACCCGCCCTACCCGTTTTGCATTAAAATTAAAATTATTTTTTTAATAAAATTAAAAATAATTGTTATTAAAATTAATTGTTAGTAAAATTATCAAATTATTAATTGTTAATTGTATTAATTATTGTAATAAAATCAAACATTTGATTAGTAAATTTATCAAATTATTAATTGTATTAATTGTTAATTGTATTAATTATATTAATTGTTGTAACAAAATCTAACATTTGATTAGTAAAACAAACTTGATGTTTTATTATTATTATTTTGTAACACTATCAACTTGTTATTTTCGCATGTTACTCATTGAATATCATTTGGATCAAGATAAAATGTCAAAATTCAAGAGTATAAAGATTTAGAATAATCTAATTAAAGAATATTGACAAATTTATAATTATACGCATAGTATAATATTAGTAATCAAATTTAATTGCAACCTTTTAAGCTAAGACTACATTTTTCAAAATCTGACCAATTAAAAAACACCCAAGCTAAACTTAATGAAATTAATTTACAAAAACTAAATTCATAACTTTCACAAAGTAGAAGACTAAGAATAGAATTTAACCTTTCTTTGACCAACTTTTGTTTAACCGCTTTGTCTGAAAAAGGTAAGTTGTTGGATTAGAATTGAAATTATGCCTGTTTAACTGCCACTTTTTAATTTGTGCATCTTAGAATGAATTAAGAACCCAACCAAATACCAATTTGTGTTAATGTAAAATCACATCTTCCCTTTTTAATATAACGTCACTTTTTACCATGAAAGTGGTTTGGAATTGGTCGCAATCATTGAATAATATTAGCAAAATATAATCGGAACATTATAAAATTATAATAAAAAAAATCAGCAAGCATTGATGTAATAGGTCGAATGCATCGATTAGTTAAGACATCAAATCAAATTAGGCAACAAAATATAATGAATTGCCATAACTCTAAATAATCTATTCAAACTTGGCAATACAATATGGGTTTAAATAATCATAACCAAATATTCATGCTTGCTGCATCATATTAGTAACAATACTCTCAAATCTTCCATAGGTAGTTCATTGCTATAAGTCTAATTTTATCACTTCCAAATCTATCCTGTTACCTAAATTTTATAACAAAATATTTAAACATACTTAATTTTATAGCAATAAACAACAAACCATAGTATTCATACATTAATCCATCAACATTTTAATTTTATAACAGAATATAAATTGTTAGCTAAATTAAAATTTAAACATTTAGAAAGAAAGTATCTTAAAAAGCAACTGAAGAAACCTCGTCGTCATCATCGTCATCGTCGTCATCGTTGTCATCGTCGTCATCGTCCTTTTTGCAACCAATTTCTAACATGAAATAAGAATGAATAATTAGATAATCAAATTGATGAAAAAATAATATAAAATTACAACTATAAAACGAGAATAACAATTACCTGCTGAAAATCCCTTAGCTCTCATCCAATCATCCAAGCAAACAACGGCTTGAACCGTTTTTGGCTTAAGTGAACTCTTGATGGGTGTGATAACTTTCTTACCCATGCTAAAAGCTGATTCGGAAGCTACAGTCGATATTGGAATTGCCAAAAGATCACGAGCCAATAATGAAAGCTCATTGTATCGAACTGAACTTTTGTTCCAATAATCTAAAACATCTATTTGACTATTCAACTCAAGCTCCGGTTCTTCCAAATAAATGTCCAACTGTGAGTTTTCACTCCTAGTGCTAGATTCATTTAAATACTTTTTATAATCATCACTCTCATCAAAACATCCCCCAAAATCAGCACTATTATCATCGTGTTCATCCAAACCAGAATCAACAGGAATTTTATCTGAAACATTAGAACTTCCAGCCAAAGAGGAAGACATGGATTTGGATTTCTTAACATACTCATCAAATAAGAGTCTAAGATCGCTAAGAATGGTCTCAGCAAAATCTGAAGCATGAACACCATAGATTGTTTTAAAGCAATACTGCACATAATTCAACTTGTAACGAGGATCTAAAATTGCAGTACATGACAATATCAACGAATACTCAGCCCAATACTTATTAAATTTCTCATGCATTTGCTTAACCATTGGAGTTAAAAACGAATAAGGGTCTTTAACTATATCAACCAAGAGCTTGTGAACCTTCCAAACCCCTCTAAAATAAAGATTAGCCGTTGGATAATTAGAACCAGAAAAAACACAAGTCACATCATAAAATACTTTCAAAAATTTGCAAAGAATAGCAACATTTCTCCACTCCTCGCTAGAAAGTGCAAACATTTGATAATCTTTATCCCGTTGGCCCCAATAATCTAGCACATCTTTATAGTAAAGAGAAGATTCAAGCATCAAATAAGTAGAATTCCATCTCACACACACATCTTGACGCAACTTTTTCGTCACATTTAAAAGAAAACTTTTGTCGGCCACATCATAAAATCTTTTTCTACGAACTCCTGGCTTTTTTATGTACCTAATCCCATTTCGAGTCTTACAAACAACATCATCGGCAAGCTCCAAACCAGCTTTAACTATAAGATTCAATATATGTGCACAACATCTAACTTGAAAAAAAGCACCATCACACAAAATAGCTCGGTTTGAACGAAAACGATTTTTAAGACAAGAAACCATAACATCATTATAAGAAGCATTATCCAAAGTGATGCTAAAAATTTTCTTATCTATACCCCATTGAGATAAACATAAAACAAGTTCATCCGCTATATGCAAACCATCATACGGAGGAAATAAAGCTCTAAACCTTATGATTCTCTTTTGTAGCTTCCAATCTTTGTCAACCCAATGAGCAGTAACGCAAATATATTCATCATTAGTATGCTCCGAATTCCAATTATCAGAAGTTAGACAAATTAAACCAGGTGCTTTACCCAACTCTTCTTTAACATGATCTCTCTCTTTTGCATAATACTTTAGGACATCCCTAGTAGTTGTTTGTCTACTTATATTCTTAAAATTAGGACTAGCAATTCTCATCATGTATCTAAATCCCGGTTCTTCAACTGTCCTAAATGAATGCTTGCCACACACAAGAAAAGTAGAAATAGCCTGATGACACTCATCAGCATCAAACTTGTAGTTTTTTATAGATGGAACACCTTCTGGTGATGGTTGAGTGGCTATGGTGTATTGAGTGATGTCCTTATTAACTTTTTTCAAACAGCTATTTAGATGACGTCTTAAATGAGAGGTTCCACTAGAAGACTTAGCAGAGAAGATAGTCTTACAGTGATTACATTGTGCCTTCAATTCATTTTTGTTCTCGCATTCAAGCTTTGTCATTTCATCCCACACCTTTGAAGTGGTAGACTTTTGACGTTTGACAGCACTTTCGTACTCATTAAACCCATCGTCCATAGGTATAGGAGTGTTCGAACTAGCCATAGTCATAAAAATTGAAGTCCTGAAATCCAAAAATAATCTTATTTATAACTCGGTTACTGAATATATATATACAAATATTTTATTAAATATACAAATAGGTTCAAACAAAATGCATACTTTCTGCTTAAATTATAGCTTATATGCATACTTTGATACAAATAGGTTTATATTTTATTAAATATACAAATAGGTTTATATTTTATTAAATATAAAAATAGGTTCAAACAAAATGCATACTTGCTTGTCTAAATTGTAGCTTATATGCATACTTTGATACAAATAGGTTTATATTTTATTAAATATAAAAATAGGTTCAAACAAAATTCATACTTGCTTGTTTAAATTGTAGCTTATGTGCATACTTTGATACAAATGGGTTTATATTTTATTAAATATAAAAATAGGTTCAAACAAAACGCATACTTGCTGTTTAAATTGTAGCTTATATGCATACTTTGATACAAATAGGTTTATATTTTATTAAATATACAAATAGGTTCAAACAAAATGCATACTTGCTTGTTTAAATTGTAGCTTATATGCATACTTTGATACAAATAGGTTCATATTTTATTAAATATACAAATAGGTTAAAATTGTAGCTTAGATGCTTACTTAAAACTCTTTAAATGCTTACTTTTATAAAAAATAATTTTATCTTTTAAAACTTTCAAATATATAATTTGTTATTAAATATTTTTAATAAAATTCATACTAACTTTTGAAATAATTTTAAGCTACAATCAATTATCTTTAAAATTACCTTGTATAAAAATTTTTGAAATAATTTTAAAAGGATATCATGGTCTACAAATGAAAACTAGAGAAAATAGTTTAACTTTGAAAGTTCGTTACTGTTATGTAGAGGAAAATCAAACAAAATTAAAATGCAAACAAAAATGAATAGGAATTGAAATATTGAATGGAACAAAAACATTTATTAGATTTCAAATATATATATAAACCATAGGCAAATTATTACATATGTACCAATTGAGATATTCATACTTATTCTATAAGCTAAATTACATATGTACCAAAAAAGAAATTAATGAAATCTATTACAGTGAATAAAAATCTATTAGCAGTAAAAAATCTATTACAGTAAAAAAGTCTATGAGGACCGAAACCTCATATACCAATACATCTAGCAGTAAAAAAATCTATTACAGTGAATAAAAATGAGCATGTGCCAATAAAAGCATCAGGCAACCATAAAGAGAAAAGCAGAAATGAACAAATTAACCTAAATTGCTTATTAGAAGAGAAATAAAAGTCAAATTGATAAACACCTTAGCCAATTGTTGAGTCTGGAATCTGGATGATATTTATGCACCTCTGAAATACAGGCTGTACAAATTGAGTGAATCTGGTACCTAATGCCTGAAAAAGTAAAATACATTAATCCTAATGTTTACTAAAATCATGTACTGCAGATTAAAATACTGCTAGATGTATTCCCTATTCAATTACTTGCTGACCTCAGAGTAAAATAATAAACATGAAACTAAATACAAACCAATACATGCAAATTAGCTCATAGGACCAAAACCTCATATACCATATCAGACCACAGCAAATTACTTTGAGGACCAAAACAACAAGGTTAATGAGGACAATATAGTTCCATAACTGGAGAGGAAAAAAAACAACCATTTAGTCCAAACGTTCAATCAACTCAAACAATTTGGCCTTGGGCTTTTGTAAAAAAAAATGATTTAATGAGTGTTGAGACGCGTTTCACATCTGTGGAATGGAGTGGGACTGAACGTGGCTGGCCATCTAATCTAAAGTTCCTAGCCCCACGCAATGGGGCGTTGAGTTTGATTATCCTTTTCATCTAATCTGTTGACTAAACAGCAATCAATTTCCTTACAGACCCCTTCTTCAGACCCCTTCTTCATCATTTCAATGTTTCCCCCAGTTTTCTTATGGGCTTTTTTAATTTTAAAAAAAGTTTCATACTTCTAATTAAAGTGTTCATAGGCTCTTCTTTTAAAAGAGCAAGTCTAACAGACATCCATCAAAATTGGAAGTTGGTATCGAAATATCAGGATTACCAATAAGTGGAGACAAATTCTATTCCTAGGTTTTTGCATCTTCTAAGGCATTGCAAAAAAAAGAAAAGAAATGACAAACAAAGAAGATTCAGCAGGCAAACAAAGAAAGTAACCTGAAGAAGAATAATCAGAAGAAATGAAGTATCTTAAAGAGAATGAAAAGAGGAAATCGAAGAAGATGAGCAAACCCGTACCTGTACCAAACTCCCTTGTATGCTTGCTTCTACTTGGCGATTCGGGAAGAAACAAACCTTTAAACGCTTGATTCTAGAAGTGGGAGGAGGACCGGAGGTGGACCGGTGGAGGTCTTGACGGTGGAGGTGGATCGGCACTTCGGCAGTCAAGGAAGTCAAGGCACGATAAGGTTAGGGATTTGGAATTGGAAGACAGACGGTGGATTGGGAAATGAAAACTAATACTAATAACTTAAACATAAAAATAAATATATATATTTTTAAACATAAAAAACTTAAACTATTATATTTTAAAAATAAAAAAAATATATATTTAATATATTTTCGGTAGGGTCGGTGGGCCCGACCAAAAAATTTTGCCGAGGCCTCCCTGTTTTTTAAACGGGCCTCAATTTTTGCCCAAGCCCATATTTCGGGCCTATATTTTTACCCGAACCCTCCCATATTTCGGGCGGGCCGTCGGGCCGGGCCGCATGGACAGGTCTAGAATGGACCTCTAAACTTAATTTTCGAGCTTGATTTAGTCCGAGAATCAACTAAACCTATAGCTCTAATACCACTAATAGAACACCCCATACTTGACCTAATCGTCGGGTTCGAGTGATAAGGCGCCACATTCGGTGTTGGAGTAACTACTATCAGTTTAGATACATGAACACATCATCAATCATTCAAATATAAAATTTATAGGCAAACAATATCATAAAAATAAAATCCTTGGTCCTATAAAAACTTACAAAATCTTTAAAGTTAACCCGAGATTAAATTAGGACTGAATTGCAAAATTTTTAAAACACAGGCTCGACATCGTGACGTTAATATTACCATGTTGTGACATCCCCAAACAGCTTGTCAAATCATGACGATAGTTAGCTCGATGTCATGATGTCACTCACTATTTGGCCTCGTTGAGAAAATGGTGTTCATCATCTCAATGTGACATTACAGTCCTTTTCTCGTCATGACGACATTTGTACAACGTCGCGACGTCGCATACTATTTCTTTCATTCGTAAACTTACAATTTTAAATAGCTCAATGTACAACCACATTTTATTCTTATAAAAAACCAAATGAGCAGTACTTATAAACCTTCAACACATACATATAGTTGATATATGCATGACATTCAAGGCATTATTCACATGTATATATATACGTAACAACTTAACAGAATTTACATGCATACATACACCATACCTTTGGTAAAAATTTAAGCATGACTCAACCTAATTAGTACATGCCAAGTTTAACAAAAATGGAAATAAACAAACTCTGCTTAGCACGGGATTCTCATTTGGATGCTGAAATCGATGCTCGAAAAGCTCGAATTGAACCTACCCTGCACATGGGAAAAACAAACTATACATTGAGTAAAACACTTAGTAGTAATCTATGATTTGAAAATAATGTAAACGGATGTAAGTCAATGCTGCGACTATTTTTAACTTAACATAAAATAATGCATGTGCAATATATTTTATACTAATCATCTTCCCGCACAATTTAATGTGCTCATAATCATGCTAACACTCAATTCTATATGCATACAAATATATATATACACACATCTATTTTCTTACCACAAATTTAATACGCAATCCACCCCAAGGCTAATTTTCGATTCAATTCGCACTTATATGTCCATAGCATATATCTTATCACATGTTGTTTAAACAATTCATTCGTTTACAATAAAGATGGCATCACATTATCACATTTTAATCACACAATTATATGTTTCCTACTTATATTTATTATATCAACTAGTCAAATATACTGTACCTCTAATCATGCTTATCATTAGTTCACTTTATAACATAAATAATGTTACAATGTTATAACGTTAGATCACTCCGTGAAATATACATATGCATATTTTCAAACATAACTCAATCATAGCTATTAATCAAGTATATACATACCTTAAATCATGTTTATTATTACAATAATTTGGTACATTTAGTTGCCTATTTAAGTGTGAATTGAAACAAATTATGATATCACAAACTTTACTTTTCAATTAACCATTTCAAGAATAAGTCATTTTTATAACTAAGATGCAAATCAACTTATATAATTAATCGTATAAATACTTTAATTTAAAGAAAGCTAATTATGCTAGCATAAACCAGTTCTGCGATTTGTCGCTTGTTTTGCCTTTGTCTTAGGACATTCTAACCTCACTGTTAACTACAAACATTAATTCATTCACAAAATGGTATTGGTTTTACAACTAATCAATTATAATCAACAACTAAAAATAAATGTCTAATTTACGATGAATTTCCTTTTACCTTAATAACTTAAATGTTTGTATTTTGCTATTTATCTAATCGAATCGAATCAAATCTATCTTTGCATTTATTCTACAGAGACCTTAAACTATCAATTCATTAAGTAATATAACATATTTTAGCTCAATTTCCTACCAATTTCCTGTATCAGTTAAGTTTTGAAACTTTCTTTTCTATTCAATTTAGTCTATGTCTCAATCTTCAATTCCCACCATAACATTTGACTCAACTTTCTATTTTGTTTCCGTGGAAGGCTTTGCGCGCCCAGTGATGAAGAGCTTCAACAGATGATACTTAAAGAGGCACATAACAGTCCTTATGCGATGCACCCAAGTAGTAATAAGATATATCGTGACCTCCACAAACAATATTGGTGGCCTGGTTTAAAGCAAGTTGTTATAGAATTTGTGGTGAAGTGCTTAACTAGTCAGAAGGTCAAACCCGAGCAACAATTTCCTTCAAAAATATTACAGCCACTCAAAATACTTGAGTGGAAGTGGGAAAGAATTACCATGGATTTTCTGACTAGGTTGCCAGTGACTGCGACCAAGGACACAGTTTGGATGATTGTGGATAGCCTAACAAAGTGTTCACACTTTTTAGTTGTTCGAATGAGTTATTCTTTACAAAGGCTTACCGAGATTTATGTTTCTAAAATAGTTCAATTACATGGCGTGCCAGTTGCTATAACTTTAGATCGAGATCTAAGATTCACATCGTGATTTTGGAAAATTT